>NC_057809.1:450380957-450422197 GCF_018294505.1 Triticum aestivum | reverse complement strand
AAACCCAAGGGAAAAAGAGGCTAGGTGGCAAATGGTAAAACCAAGGTTGGGCATTGTTGGAGGAGTTTTATTCAAGGCGAACTGTCAAGGGGTTCCCATTATCACCCAACCGCGTAAGGAACGCAAATTCCGGGAACATAACACCGATATGACGGAAACTAGGGCGGCAAGAGTGGAACAAAACACTAAGCATAGGGCCGAGCCTTCCACCCTTTACGAAGTATATAGGTGCATTAATATATCAAGATAATATAGTGATATCCCAACAATAAACAATGTTCCAACAAGGAACGATCTCCAAACTTCACCTGCAACTAGCAATGCTATAAGAGGGGCTGAGAAAAGTGGTAACATAGCCAAACAACAGTTTGCTAGGACATGGTGGGTTAGAGGTTTGACATGGCAATTTGGGAGGCATGATAAGAAAGTGGTAGGCATCGTAGCATAGGCATAGCAAAAGAGCAAGCATCTAGCAAGCAAAGATAGAAGTGATTTCGAGGGTATGATCATCTTGCCTGCAAAGTTGTCAGAGTTGACTTGATCCTCGTAAGCAAACTCAACGGGCTCCTCGTTAGCAAACTCGTCTCCCGGCTCTACCCAAACAAGAAAAACAAGCAAAAGGAACACGATCAACCACGTGCAATGCTCAAACAAACATGATGCAAACATGGTATGCTATGCGGGATGTGGTATGTGATGCATATGCAAGATTTGACAAGGAATGATTGAACCTGGCCTCATCCTGGAAATCCAAGAGTGCCACTGGAAAGGTGAGGTGATTTCGGTTGAAATCAATATAAAGAACACTGGAATCGGATGCACGGTTTGGAAAAGGCAAGCAAAACAAATATGGCACCGGTCTACGATAAACAGCAAGTAGCCATCTAAATGCATCAAGATAAATATGCTACAACACTCAAACATGACAACAAAATACATGTAAGGGATCCATTCATGATGCTTGACAAAAGATGAACACTGAGCTACGGCTAATTCATCCCTTAACAGGTTCAAACAAGCATGGCAAAAGTGCAAATGATAACAGGTTTCAGACTTAGTGAAATTAACACAAGTTTGGAATTTAACATCAGGTAGCACACTTTGAAGCATGAAAACTATATGCTACAGGAACGTAACATGGCAAAGCAAGGCATGGCATGAAGCTACTCAAAGCACTTAACAAAAGTCCCTTAGTGACCTTGAGCCAAAAGGGATCAGAAAATACAATTGCAAGCATGTGAACATGACAAAAACATAATCAGATTACAGACTTAGTGAAAAACTGGAGCATGCGAATCAGTTAACGAGTAGGCATGTTCACGAGCTCGATGCACTCACTACAGAGCATGGCATGACAAACTAATCATACACCCATCAAGAATACATATCATAGAAGCTAGACATGGCAAGAACAACAACATAGCATGCACGGATCAATAACAACATCCTCGGCAAAATCGCTAACAAGTCAACAATCTGCCAGGAATCATGAAATAGCAAAAGTAGAGCTCGATTGACTCAAGCTAGGGTGCTCCATAAATGCGAACAAGACATGGATGGATAGAGAACCACAATTTTAACAAATCATACTTACTGATCATCCTCAAAAGAGGCACGAATCACTAGGAAACAACATGAACATATGGCATACCGACAAAATCAGGACAAGGACTTGGAGAAATTCTAAGTCCATGAAATCAGTATTACCGATTGCACTACTTTGCAAGCTTGTGCTAGTCACCACACATATCACAAAAATACATGGTAAGCACCTCTGTAAAAATGGCATGGCATATAACAAAACTCATGTAGAGCTCAGGAGCATATCATGCACACATTAATCATGGCAAAAATGACAAATAACTATTTGATGAAACCGATCTGGCAATTTTATCACATATCCCGCTTCCAACAGCATTTCGGGCATCAAGATGAGCTCAAATGAAAATGATGCAGTGCGATGAAATGATGTACTCTCTGAGATGAACATTTTGATATGCTACACGCGCAAATCGGAGCTACGAATGCGGAGATACGACATGCCAAAGATGGCAAAAATAATTAGGGTTTCTGAGGGAAAAGTCAACCCGAGGACTTAGATCCAGATCGGATCTCGCTAGAACACTGTAGCTGCTCGCGACTCCCGAGGTTCACCGGCCGGAGATGGAGTGGGACGTCGCCGGAGTCGTCGGGGTTCGTCGGGGTTCGGCCGAAGACGGGCTTGGGGACATCGGAGGAGGTCGCCGGAGCTCCGGGCGGCAAGATGCGAAGTCGGCGGTGGCTGGAGTCGAGGGCGTAGGTGCAGCGGCCGGAGTCGAGGAGGATAGGCCGCGGCGGCGCGGCGAACTGCGGTGGCGGCGGGCTCCGCGGGGGCGGCTCGGCTGGATCGGGCAGGCGGCACGGAGGAGATGGGCCGCGGGGGCCCGACGCGGGCTTCGCGGGCCTGGCGGCGGAGTGGCGGCGATGTGGGCACAGGCATCGGCCAGTGGGAGGAGGACACGTGGCAGCGGACAGGCAGAGCGGACGTGTCCGGCCGTCCGGATCTCGTCCGGCGGCGCGAGGAGGGGATTTTTAGGGTTTCGTCCGTGATTTCGAATGGGGGATCTTTAAATAGAGGTAGAGGGAGCTAGGGAGCTCCAAATGGAGTGCGGTTTTCGGCCACGCGATCGTGATCGTACGCTCTAGATGATGGAAGGGTCTTTGGTGGGTTTTGGGCCAAATTGGAAGGGTGTTGGGCTGCAACACAAACGAGGCCTTCTCGGCCCCTCGGTTAACCGTTGGAGTATCAAACGAAGTCCAAATGGTACGAAACTTGACAGGCGGTCTACCGGTAGTAAACCAAGGCCGCATGGCATGTATCGGTCCAATCCGGAAATGGTTAACCCCCACACACGAAAAGAGGTAGAAAGGACCACCGGAGGAGATAGGAGCGCTGGAATGCAAAACGGACAACGGGGAAAAAGCTCGGATGCATGAGACGAACACATATGCAAATGCAATGCACATGATGACATAATATGAGATGCATGACAAAGGCAACAACACACGGAGACAAAAACCCGAACCCGAGGAAATAAAATAATTTAGCGCCGGAAAACGGCAAGAGTTGGGATACATATAAGGTAAATTACATCCGGGTGTTACACACCGCCCCGCTCTGGCCTCCTCCGGTGCACCCCATGTATGGTCTGGGCGCCCCGCTAGCTCGCCTCACCATGGGATTCCTCACTAAGCGGCCGCATCGAGCAGTCGCTAGAGAACCGCCCGGCATCGAGTGTCCACTGGAGAGTCGCCCCGGTCCCACGCGGGTTCCAAAGCGCTTCGACGGGCCTCTGCTTCTGAGCAGCCTGTCGTCGGGTCGCCTTCGATGCCGCCGAGGCCTTGGCCCCGTACCTCCTCGCCCTTTGGCCTCCATCTCTGCTGACTCACCGGCGCTAAGAGCAGTCACCGTAAACCGCCGACGAGCTACCTCCTCTATGGCGAGTCAACACTAAGCCACGCCTGCCTTGCTCCAAACCGCCGCCGGGCCCCGCTGCTGCGACCGCGACTCCGCCTCCGCCGGTGAACCGGCCTTCCCTCTGCTATGATCTGCCGTCTGTAAGACACCTTCAACACCGTGTTAAACCGGCCTCGTGCCGCTGACCGGTTCTACCACCAAGTTGCCGTACCAAGCTGCAACGTGACCCGGCAACGCGCCGCCTCGTCGAACCGCTGGCCCCGAGTCACCAAGCAGCTGGCCCTGCCTCTTCGAGCTGTAGGATAAAGAGAAAAAAAACACGGCAAGACACCTCTCGATGGATGGATAAGACGGAGGAGGGGGAACACTGCTAAAAAGAAAGAGGAAGAAACAATCGCTGCTACCCCGATTAGCAGTGGTCTGAGTGCTGCTGCATGTGATCAGATAAATATAATAGGCCGAGGCCAGCTAACTCGCAAGGAGAAGCAAACCTTTCAAATGCACAGTTATGGTCTACTCAAAAGCATTATGACCTGGGCAAGTCCAAAGACGTGCACATTTTACGCTGTGCTAATCATCTACGGATTATCTGTTGTCTGAATAAATCAGGTGATGTCCATCCAAATTTATTTTATTAACATATATTATTTTCATCAAGAACAATTACTTGGTTTATGATAATTTTTCGCAGGACCATTATGCCTTACAAAAATGTGTCGCAAAAAGGGGAAAATATTATTTTTGCACTAGCGTTCGTCCTGCGCAGGTTGCCACCCCCGCTACATCAACGCACACGACCGTGCCCATGGCCGACTTGACTGTGTCTGTGCCGTTTCCAACGTTGCGGCCTACTCTCTCATACGCACCGGCTTATCATGTCACGACCGACTTATCTGTCCGCTCTCATGGTCGACCTGCCCGTGATTGATTTCAGCTTTACCGGGGTGATCATCAACTCTGTGGTGGATATTTACTGGCCTGACATTTCAGGTGAAATCCATCCAGTATATTTTTTTTATTATATATTGCTTTCTTTAAAAGAGCAATTACTCCGGCTTGCAAAGTTAACTAATGCAGGACCCTAAACCGCCATATTGGTGCAAATTTAAAGGCCGTCAGAAAATTTCTGGCTTAAAAGGAAGGTTTTGGGTTTAAAAATCCGGCTCAAGGAAAAACTGTTCCCTGCAAGGCTTTGAAGCTCTCAATATCCGATTTAAGAATTTCCAGTTCAAAAGAATAATCTCTCGCAAGTTCGAGTTCTCGAGAAAAATTAAAGGGACAAAAGAGAGTCTGTTGCAAGAGCACAACTCAAACACAGGTGCCCCTTGAGCACAGCTCACAATATCATTCGGGGGCTTCCTGTTCAAACATAGGTGTATTCACCAAAG
The DNA here is from genome assembly GCF_018294505.1 of Triticum aestivum. Taxonomy (NCBI): domain Eukaryota; kingdom Viridiplantae; phylum Streptophyta; class Magnoliopsida; order Poales; family Poaceae; genus Triticum; species Triticum aestivum. Next base: position 450,417,352 of record NC_057809.1, on the reverse strand, counting down.
AGAACATAGCGTTACTACCCTCTTGATTTCAGTTATCAAGCCAATATTATCATAAGAGCACAGGTCTGGTTACTTCGGTAATCCGGCTATCAAGCCAATATTATCATAAGGGGCCAAAGAGAGTCTGCTTCACAGCACAACTCAAACATGGGTATGCCTTGAGCATAGCTCACAATATCACTTGGGGGCTATGTTTGAACCATAGTCACACCTCTTGATAGGCTTAAGGCCACCAGGGAAATCACTTGGGGGCTCTGGTCGTATCTGAACCATAGCTTATACCCTCTTGATCAGCATAAGGGCATCAGGGAAATCACTTGGGGGCTTGGTCGTATCCGAACCATAGCTACACCTCTTGATAGGCATAAGGCCACCAGGGAAATCACTTGGGGGCTATGAGTTCGAACCATAGTTACACCTCTTGATAGGCATAAGGGCACTAGGGAAATCACTTGGGGGCTTGGTCGTATTCGAACCATAGCTACACCTCTTGGTCGGCACAATGCCATAATTATGACTACATGGGGGCTCCGATCGTCTCCGAACCATAGCTTAAACCCTCTTGATCATACATATACATCATCATATATTACATCATACATCATCATTACATCATCATAGCATGTATCATATGTGCATGGATATACCGGCTTCTATGGAAGGAATTGGTTTTCAAACCAGGTTATATTTATTCAAATCTTTAATAGCCAACATGGCTGGATTTTTATTATGGTTATCAATAACTAGTATTATGATTAAGGTTTTCAAAGTCGCTTTAGCGCAATGGCTATCTTGTTATCAATGGATATGATTTATTCTACAATGGAAGGAATAGTCTCGAACCGCTGCCGGCTTACGACCCAGCACTTGGGGGCTATATTATTCAAGTTAAGATTACATCAAATACACAAGTCTCATGTCGCTGCAAGCATGCACCATGACACTTGGGGGCTAATGCAAAGTCATTGTTTGCTCACCTTATTGAAGACCCGACTCATCACATCGTAATGAGCTGACCCTTGGGGGCTACCAATTGCTCCTGTCAACAATTCAAGGTACAAAGCTTTTAATCCATTATATTGAAGGGTCCACTGCTCAGTTGGTAAAGCACAAGGCTCTTAACCTTGTGGACGTGGGTTCAAGCCCCATGATGGGGGTTACATCATATAATGTTATTCGCAATGAAGTATATATAAAGTCCCAACTCCATATTATCTTACTGAGCTGGCCCTTGGGGACTACACGTTGCTGTTCAAAGTCTACATGATTATATTTACAAAGTCCCTGCTCATTATTGCATAATGACCCGGCCCTTGGGGGCTACACTGGTTGAAGTTTTTATAAGCATAAGGCAATTTCAAGTCCCAAGTTGCTGCAAGCATGACAACCCGGCACTTGGGGGCTACATATGTGGAATACTCAGTTCTGACTGGTGATTGAGATGAACAACCTGGATTTCTTCAAGCTTGTGACATTCATATTGAAGCAAGTCTTAAGCTGTTGCTATGCTACCTTCTTAAAGACTTGGGGGGCTAAAGTGATAGGCATATAAGAGGAACATTTCCAAGCTTGATGTTAACTACAATTATGACCCGGTGCCATCAATATTTGTAAACCGGCAAGGTTCTACATTCTTAAACCGGTAAAGTTCTACATTCTTAAACTGGCTGAAGATCAGATGAATATGTCAAAGATCAATATTTTTGTTAAGCATTGGGAGCTGAGTCAAAGGAGTTATTCTTCACAATATTTCTCTGTGACAAACCAATGTTAGCAAATTGATTATGAAGCTGGCCTATTGACCCGGATTTTATAGAAGAAGGATGTAACAAGGACTTAAGGATGATCAGGATCAGCTTAACATGGATAAATCCAAATTAAACTGGGGGCTAATGTCGGGGATATACCCCGCGGTATGATCCGGCTGGAGTTATAACCCGACTGAGACTTGTTAAACCAGCAGGTGTTAAGGCAGGTGGTAAACCGGTTGGTGTTAAGTCAGATGGTAAACCGGCAGACAGGTAAAATAGGCAGTTAACCCAGACGGTAAACCGGTAGGTTGTTAAACCGGCTGACAATTAAGATAGGAGTTAAGTCAGATGATAACTCAGCAGACAATCATAAACCGGTAGACCATCTTAAACCGGCACCAGTTATAACCCGGCAGACAGTGATAACTGGGTTTCCAGGAGTTATGAAGCCCGAGACGTTATGAAGCCCAAGATGTTAAGAAGCCCATGAAGAGAAGTCATAATAGTTAAGTCTTAAGTCCGAGTTGGACTCTACATGTAACCCACCCCTTCAACTTATATAAGGAGGGGCAGGGCTCCCCAAAGAGGGACAAGGAAGGAGAAACAATCTGAAGGGTTAGGGTTAACTGGGAGAGCCGGTTTACGGCGACTTCCTGATGATCATAATGAGACATAGCCTCAAACAGCACGTAGGGTTGTTACCGGATGATGTTTCCCGGGGCCCGAAGCTTTCTAAACCCTTGTCTTGCGTTGCGACTCTCGATTCCGCTCAACCCCTCTCAAGCTACCAGATAGATGTGTTGGCCTCACGACTAAGTCCTCACACTAGGACATCTACCGTGACAATTCCACGACAGAGGTCGTGGAAGAGTTTGACATTACTCAGTGCTGAAGCTGATATTCAAGACGATGGCTTCACTGAGACATTCAAGTTTGACTCAACTCCTCCAAGGAATGCTCACTTGCATCAGACTCCCTCACTCGAAGACTCTGAATATTCTTCCTCAGCTACAACAATTAATGCCAGAGTCATTGATGACCAAGATGATGCTACTTCACCACCTCCTGCTTCGGCGCGTCTTGACACTGCACCAAGTTCTTCTGCACCACTGAACCTCAATGACGACCCTGCTGCTTCGCCTAGTCCTCATGGGAACGCGTAGAAGCTCTACGTCTTCAAACCTTTTTGGTCATTACTGACAAAAGAGGGAGAAGCATATGAGTTGATAGTCTTCAAGCGAGTCCATATGGGTGGTTGCTATACTTTTGCTACATTTGCCAAGTGCTTACAACTCTCGCTTTTGATACATTTGGTTATTTTAGGTTGTAACACTTAAACTTGATGGTCGTCTGCTACCTTTTCGTCAACTATGTGATGCAATGATAAATTCCGCATGTGCGACGATAAATTCCGCATGAAGTCATTTTGCAGACGTCCATTTTTCATTATGCATGTCATTATCTTCGCTATATCCCTTCATGCATGATGAATTGTTTTCTTAAGTAGAAGAGGATCTCCACAAGTACAACCTGCCATGTGCATTTGCATTCAAAAGGAAAATACTTATATGCACATCTTCAGGGGGAGCCTTTTTGCAACTTACGAAGACAATAACTCAATCCTTTACAATTTCACATACTTTTATCCCCGTTGAAAACTTCAACCAGTTTGTCATCAATCACCAAAAAGGGGGAGATTTAAGTGCATCTAGTGCCACCCCTAGTTGGTTTTGGAGTATTGACGACAAACCTGGTTGAGGGACTAATGTGTTTGTGAGAATTGTAGGATAACACAGGTAGTAGTCCCTCATTGATTCGGTTTACCTACCGGAGATGACCCCTAAAAATGTGTGAAGACACTGAAGACAATGGTGGCCGGTGAAGAGTTTCACATTGAAGACTATGACATGAGAAGACATCGCATGAAGACTTTGGAGCGCGAAGACATAGTTGTTTCGTAGTTTCATCTTCTTCTTTGTTGAGTCATAGGAACCACCGTACTGTTAAGTGGGGTCCAAGTGAACATAGTCAGGATGACTAAAGTGATGCTCAACCAAATCCTAAGTCTTCGAGCGAAGACAATGAGAGCATCTTATCTAGAGCTGGATGAGTCAACTTTACTTGTAGCCCAAGTCAAGCTGCCATGTGTGTTTGAAATCTGACCGTTGGAACACGTGTCAGTTCCTTAGTGACCCAGGGTCATTTCGGACAAATCAGGTCGGGTTGCCTAGTGGCTATAAATAGCCCACCCCCTACACCATAAATTGGTGGCTGCTCAGAGTTAGTGCACGGCTTTTGTCGTTTGAGAGCAACCCACCTCGAAGCCTTTGAGAGAGAAATCCTTGCGAGGACAAAGCCCTAAACACCCAGAGCCAAAGAGTGTTAGGTGATACGTCTCCAACATATCTATAATTTTTGATTGCTCCATGCTATATTATCTACTATTTTGGACATTATTGGGCTTTATTATCCACTTTTATATTATTTTTGGGACTAACCTATTAACCGGAGGCCCAGCCCAGAATTGTTGTTTTTTGCCTGTTTTAGGGTTTCGAAGAAAAGGAATATCAAACGGAGTCCAAACGGAATGAAACCTTCGGAAACGTGATTTTATCATCAGATAAGATCCAGGAGACTTGGACCCTCCGTCAAGAAAGCCACGAGGCGGCCACGAGGGTGGAGGGTGCCCCCCCTAGGGCGCGCCCCTGCCTTGTGGGCCCCTCGAAGCTCCACCGACGTACTTCTTCCTCCTATATATATCCACGTACCCCCAAACGATTAGGGACAGAGCCAAAAACCTAATTCCACCGCCGCAACTTTCTGTATCCATGAGATCCCATCTTGGGGCCTATTCTGGAGCTCCACCAGAGGGGGCATCGATCACGGAGGGCTTCTACATCATCATCCAAGCCCCTCCGATGAAGTGTGAGTAGTTTACTTCAGACTGATGGGTCCATAGTTAGTAGCTAGATGGCTCCTTCTCTCTTTTTGGATCTCAATACAATGTTCTCCCCCTCTCTCGTGGAGATCTATTCGATGTAATATTCTTTTTGCGGTGTGTTTGTTGAGACCAATGAATTGTGGTTTTATGATCAAGTCTATCTATAAATAATATTTGAATCTTCTCTGAATTCTTTTATGTATGATTGGTTATCTTTGCAAGTCTCTTCGAATTATCAGTTTGGTTTGGCCTACTAGATTGGTTGTTCTTGCCATGGGAGAAGTGCTTAGCTTTGGGTTCGATCTTGCGGTGTCCTTTCTCAGTGACAGAAGGGGCATCAAGCCACGTATTGTATCGTTGCCATCAAGGATAACAAGATAGGGTTTTTATCATATTGCATGAAACTATCCCTCTACATCATGTCATCTTGCTTAAGGCGTTACTCTGTTTTTAACTTAATACTCTAGATGCATGCTGGATAGCGGTCGATGAGTGGAGTAATAGTAGTAGATGCAGGCAGGAGTCGGTCTACTTGTCTCGGACGTCATGCCTATATACATGATCATACCTAGATATTCTCATAACTATGCTCAATTCTGTCAATTGCTCAACAGTAATTTGTTCACCCACCGTAGAATACTTATGCTCTTGAGAGAAGCCACTAGTGAAACCTATGGCCCCCGGGTCTCTTTCTCATCATATCAATCTCCATCACTTTATTATTGCTTTGCTTTTACTTTGCTTTTACTTTTTACTTTGCATCTCTATACCAAAAATACCAAAAATATTATTTATCATCTCTATCAAATCTCACCTTCGTAAGTGACCGTGAAGGGATTGACAACCCCTAAGCGCATTGGTTGCGTTGAGCTATTATTTTTGTGTGGGTACGAGGGACTCACGTGTAGCCTCCTACTGGATTGATACCTTGGTTCTCAAAAACTAAGGGAAATACTTACGCTACTTTGCTGCATCATCCTCTCCTCTTCGGGGAAATCCAACGCAGTACTCAAGAGGTAGCATTAGGCATCACTGACGTCTTCCTATATGTGTGATCTGAAGACTTGTTACACTTGAGGATTGTGAATCGTCCAGCCGGTTAGGCATCGCATTCTGAGCATCCAAGAGTCATTGTGGATCGCCGGTGAACGAAGTCTGTGAAGGTTTGGAAGTTTACCTTGAAGACTTACCTGAGTGATTGGGCGAGGACTGTGTGTCCTTAGCTCAAGGGGAATAAGGTGAAGACACGGTCTTCTGAGTTGAATCTCAGCCTCCCTAACCAGACATACAGTTGTCACAGCAACTGGAACTGGTCCAACAAATCCCTTGTCTTCACCAAGCAACTGGTTCTATCCTTTCCTTCTCTTTATTTACGGTTGGTCCTTGTGAAGTCATTGCCTACTTGCATTATCTGTTTGTCTTCACTGTGTGACTGTTTGTTCTGATTGGCTTCATACTATCTTCCATCCTGATCCATACTGCCTAGCTGCTATTTGTCTTCGTGCTTTCACTTCATTGTATACTTGACTATGGCTTGCCTAGTGTAGTCTACCTTCCGTTGCATGTTAATAGGTTCATTTCTATCGTTTGTCTTCGAAACTTCCATGTTTTGAAGACTTCCATAAAAATCGTCTATTCACCCCCCTCTAGTCGATAACTAGCACTTTCAACATGACACTACTAAGGGAATACATACATACCATCAAAATATCGAACACATATCAAGTTCACATGATTACTTGCAACAAGATTTCTCCCGTGACCTCAAGAACAAAAGTAACTACTCACAAATGATAATCATGCTCAAGAGCAAAGGGGTATTAAATAGCATATTGGACTTGAACATATAATCTTCCACCAAATAAACCATATAGTAATCAACTCCAAGATGTAATCAACACTACTAGTCACCCACAAGTACCAATCTATAGTTCTGGTACAAAGATTGAACACAAGAGATGAACTAGGGTTTCAGAGGAGATGATGTTGTTGAAGATGTTGATGGAGATTGGCCTCCCCAAGATGGGAGACTTGTTGGTGATGATGATGACGATGATTTCCCCCTCTGGAAGGGAAGTTCCCCCAATGAAATCGCTCCACCGGAGGGCAAAAGTGCTCCTGCCCAAGTTCCGCCTAGAGACGGCGGCGCTTTAGACTTATATACCAGAAGAGGGGCACTAGAGGTGGGCCGAGGAGGGCACAACCCACCAGGGCACGCTTAGGCTCCCTGGCGCGCCCAGGTGGGTTGTGCCCACCTGGTGGGCCCCCTCTGTACTTATTGGCTCCAATATTTCTTATATATTCCATAAAAAATCTCCGTAAAGTTTCAGCTCATTTGGAGTTGTGCATAATAGGTAGCCTAACATAGCCTTTTCAGGTCCAGATGTCCAGCTGATGGAATTCTCCTCTTTGTGTGTACCTTGCATATTATGAGAGAAAAGCCATTAGAATTACTCCAAAAAGCATTATTACGGATAAAAACAATATAAATAATTGTAGGAAAACATGATACAAAATGGACGTATCAACTCCCCCAAGCTTAGACCTCGCTTGTCCTCAAGTGAAAACTGAAATCGAAAAACATGTCCACATGCTTGGAGAGAGAGGTGTCGGTAAAAACAAAATACGGACATAGAAGCATCATGTATATTATTATAACAACAACAAACTTTAACATAAAAAATTATCACATAACTTTTATCATAAACTTTCATCATAGACTTCTCATGAGTAAGTAACAATTCATCACAACATCAAAGTATAAAGCATAAACCCTATTGGAAACCAACAAACTATGTTCTCAATCAACTTTGCAACTACAATTCATCATCTTTTCAGGAAGGTTCACGTATCGGAGCATTTTGGCAAGTCCACATACTCAACCATCTTATAGTCTTCTATGATTGCTAACACTCACCTCATACACATGAGCAAAAAGTTTTAATCATACACATAGAAATATAGGGGCTTATAGTTTCACCTCCCAACATACTCACCTCAAGGGTGACGTCAACAACAATAACTCATGCTATCCATATCCAACTAGATATATGTGCCTTGATCTTTCCTCACCACATGATGCTTGCCAAAAGAGAAAATAAAAAGGAATAGAGAGAAGAACTTTGACTCTTGCATAAAAGTAAATACATAAAAGTAAAAGATAGGCCCTCGCAGAGGGAAGCAGAGGTTGCCATGCGCTTTTTTGTTTGTATGCTCAATCTCTCAGTGCAAAAGAATGTCACATTATATTGCCCCTTATGATAGCAACCTTTATTATGCAGTCTGTCACTTTTATTCTTTGCCATCACTAGTTCATACAACGCTCAATTTTCTCTTACACTAAATGATCTAACACTTTTAGAAGCAATTTTCATTGCCTTATTGCACCGATGACAACTTACTTGAATGATCTTACTCAATCCTTAGGTAGGTATGGTTGACTCTTCAAAATAAGATTTGGGTTTAAGGGTTTTTGGATGCACAAATAGTATCTCTACTTAGTGCGGAATTTTTGGCTAGCAAAGATAGGGGCAAGCACCACATGTTAAAGGATCTATGACAATATAACTTCTATGTGAATATGAACAAACATAAATCATTATGTTGTCTTCCTTGTCCAACGTCAACAATTTTGGCATATAATATTTTGATGGGGGCTCACAATCACAAAAGATGTCCAAGATACTGTATTTACATGTGAATCTTCTCTTCCCTTATTAATTCTTTCATGAATTGCATCATTGACCAATGCTATGTTTGTAAATCTTCAATAAAATTATCTACTTATACTCTTCCTTATGTGGTGTCATTACTTACCATAAGATTAGCATATGATCTTTTCGTTTATTTCCTTTCTTTTTATTGAACATGAAAATAAAGAAAACAAAACTTCAAACTAAATTTTATTATATATCTCACACACGATTACAAAGATAGATCACTAAGAAAACACTCAAAAAGAAAGGATCGAACTAAACTTTTATTCATCTATAGAAAAATATAACTATGGGTTGAACTAAGATAATTAAAGGCAAAAGATAGTGGAGGTGTGATGTCTACCATGCAAATTTATTCTTGTAGACTCGTGTTGGGCCTCCAAGCGCAGAGTTTTGTAGGACGGTAGCAATTTTTCCTCAAGTGGATGACCTAAGGTTTATCAATCCGTGGGAGGTGTAGGATGAAGATGGTCTCTCTCAAACGACCCTGCAACCAAATACAAGAAATCTCTTGTGTCCCCAACACACCCAATACAATGGCAAATTGTATAGATGCACTAGTTTGGTGAAGAGATGGTGATAAAAGTGTAATATTGATGGTAGAAATATATTTTTATAATCTGAATAAATAAAAACAGCAAGGTAGCAAATAGTAAACGGGCACAAAAACAGTATTGCAATGCTTAAAAATGAGGCATAGGGTCCGTACTTTCACTGGTGCAATCTCTCAACAATGCTAATATAATTGGATCATATAACCACCCTCAAAGTGCAACAAAGAAGTACTCCAAAGTTCCTATCTAGCGGAGAACATACAAAGAAACCATTTTTAGGGTACGAAACCACCTCGAAGCTATTCTTTCCAACCGATCTATCCAAGAGTTCATACTAAAATCACACCAAATAATTTCAGATTCATAATACTCAATCCGACACAAAGAACCTCAAAGAGTGCCCCAAGATTTCTACCGGAGAAACAAAAGACAAGAACATGCATCAACCCTTATGCATAGATTACCCCAATCTCACCGCTGGAATCCGCACGTTGAATGCCAAAACACATATCAAGTGAATCAATATGATACCCCATTATCACCACGAGTATTCATATGAAATACATATATCAAATGCTCTCAAATCCATAGAAGTATTCAATCCGATAACAACGAAATCTCAAAGGGAAAAACTCAATTCATCACAACAAGATAGAGAGGGGAAAACACCATATGATCCGACTATATTAACAATGCCCACGATACATCAAGATCGTGACATCTCAAGAACACGAGACAGAGAGAGAGAGAGATTAAACACATAGCTACTAGTGCAAACCCTTAGCTCGGAGGGTGGACTACTCCCTCCTCATCGTGGTGGCCGTCGGGATGATGAAGATGGCCACCGGAGATGATTCCCCCTCTCCGGCAGGGTGCTGGAAAGGGTCTAGATTGGTTTTCAATGGCTACAGAGCCTTGCGGCGGCGGAACTTTTGATCTAGGTTAACTACGAGGGTTTCTGGATTTTTTGGGAATTTATAGGGTAAAGAGGGGGTGCGGGAGGCCACCGAGGTGGGCACAACCCACCTGGGCGCGCCTAGGCCCCTAGGCACGCCCTGGTTAGTTGTGCCCCCCTCGGGGCACCCCCAAGTGCTGCTCTGTCCCATTGGTGATCTTCTGGTCCATAAAAATCCACAAGAAGTTTCACGGTGTTTGGACTCCGTTTGATATTGATTTCCTGCGGTGTAAAAAACATGCAAAAAACAGCAACTGGCACTTGGCACTATGTCAATAGGTTAGTACCAAAAATGATATAAAATGATATAACAACATGGAACAATAAAAAATTATAGATACGTTGGAGACGTATCAGCATCCCCAAGCTTAATTCGTGCTCGTCCTCGAGTAGGTAAATGATAAAAACAGATTTTTTTGATGTGGAATGCTGCCTAACATGTCAACTCATATTCTTTTCTTTATAGCATGGACATTTGGACTTTTATATGGTTCAAAGCAATAGTCTAGTTTTGACATGAGGACTTAAATACTCAAGCATATCAACAAGCAACCATGTCTTTCAAAATATTAACGCTAAAATAAGTTATCCCTAGCCCATCATGCTCAATCATTGATCCATTCATGAAACACATTTGCATATTAGCTACACCCAATGCTCAAGTACGATCATACTGCCCCTAGTTGGTGCTTTATAAGAGAAGATGAGGACTCAAATTAAAAACAAAAATTGCATAAAGTGATTAAAAGAAAGGCCCTTCGCGGAGGGAAGTAGGGATTTCTAGAGGTGCCAGAGCTCAAAGAGAAAATTGAGAGATAAAAACATTCTAAGAGGCATACTTTTCCCACCAATGAAAACGACTTAGAGCTCCCAACACTTTCCATGCTAGATATATCATAGGCGGTTCCCAAATAGAAAACAAAGTTTATTCATTTTTTCCACCATACTTTCACTTTCTATGGCTAACCGTATCCACGGGTGCCCTCCATACCAACACTTTCCAAGGAATTTATTATTTGACAACATATAGTAAATCCATTTTTCATTTCGGGACTGGGCATCCCTAATACCTTTGCCTTACTCTCGTGCAATGACAAGTGAATAAACACTCATCGTGAGAATAAGACATCTAGCATGGAAAATATTGGTAACCCCTCACCGCCTCGCGAGCGATACGAGCACACAAAAGAGAAATTTATTTTGAAATTAGATATGGCACATACAAATTTTCTTAGAATGGCAAAAGAATACCGCATATAGGTAGGTATAGTGGACTCATGTGGCAAAACTTTTCTAAAGGATTTTGGATGCACAAGTAGTGATCATACTTAGTGCAAAATGAAGGCTAGCAAAAGATTGAGAAGCGACCAACCAAGCAACGAATAATCTCATAAGCGAGCATTGAGCATAATTAACACCGAATAATGCACCACAAGTAGGATGTAATTTCATTGCACAACCATTGACTTCCGTGCTTGCATAGGGAATCACAAACCTTAACACCAATATTCTTACTAAAGCATTATTACTCACCAACATGACTCACATATCACTATCATCATATCTCAAAACTATTACGAGGAATCAAGTTTATTTTGTCCAATGATCTTCCTGAAAGTTTTTATTATATCCTTCTTGGATACCTATCACTTTGGGACTAATTTTCATGTGTTGCTTTTGATAAGCTCAAACAAATTTAAGTGAAGATCATGAGCATAATATTTCTTTCTCTCAAATTAATTTAGGTGAAGCAAGATAGAATTTATTCAAAAATACTAAAGCACACCGCGCTCAAAAAGATATAAGTGAAGCTCTAGAGCAAATGACAAGCTACTCCAAAAAAGATATAAGTGAAGATCAAGCGAGTAGTTAAGTAAATAGGTAGCTATTTGAGAACTCTCTCTTATTCAAAAACTTTCATATCTAAGCATTTTATCAAAACAGCAAGCAAAACAAAATAAAATGACATTCCAAGAATAGCACACATCATGTGAAGAAGCAAAAACTTAGGCTCAACCGATACTAACCGACAATTGTTGAAGAAGAAAGCTGGGATGCCAACCGGGGCATCCCCAAGCTTAGCTTCTTGAGACTTCTTGAAATATTATCTTGGGATTCCTTGGGCATCCCCAAGCTTGAGATTTTGTGTCTCCTTAATTCTTCTCGTATCACGGTTTTCCTAAATCGCAAAAGCTTCATCCACACAAAACTCAACAAGGACTCGTGAGATAAGTTAGTATAAACCAATGCAAAAACCTTATCATTCTCTACTGTAGCAAATCATTGAAATTATTATTCAACATTGCACACTAAATGCCTCTGCATATTTAGTACTCCTATCCTCAAATAGAATCATTAAACAAGCAAACATATGCAAACAATGCAAACATAACAGCAATCTGCCAAAACAGTACAGTCTGTAAAGAATGCAAGAGTATCAATACTTCCCTAACTCCAAAAGTTATGAAAATTTGCCACACTATAGAAAATTTATCAGAACTCATTTTTCAAAAAGCTTCAACATTTCATCACAGTCTGACTTTTCTAGGGAATTTTTGCAACAATGGTAAACTTTCTGTTTTCAAACAGCAACATGTATACTTGCAAAATAAGCATGGCAAAGGCTATCATTGCCACTTTTATTGAAATAAAAGATGAAAAACATTATTATAAATAACAACAAGAAAATCCTAACAAAATAAAATGATGCTCCAAGTAAAACTCATATCATGTGACGAATGAAATAATAGCTCCAAGTGAGGTTACCGATAATGTTGGAGACGAAAGAGGGGACGCCTTCTGGGGCATCCCCAAGCTTAGTTGCTTCGATCTTCCTTGAATATTACCTTGGGGTGCCTTGGGAATCTCCAAGCTTAGGGTATTGTCACTCCTTATTCTCCTCATATCGACATCTCACCCAAAACTTGAAAACTTCAGTCACACAAAACTTAACAGAACTTTGTGAGATAGGTTAGTATGATAAAGAGCAAACCATTTCACTTTGGTACTGTCAAAGACAAGATTCATAATTGTTTCCACACAATGCCTACTGTAGCATATCATTTGCACAATTTATATTGAGCAATATATCCCATAGAAACTAGAAAACAAGCAAACTCTGCATTGAAAACAGAATCTATCAAAAATAGAACAGTCTGTAGTAATTTGTACTCCAACCATACTTATGCTACTCCAAAAATTCTGAAAATAGGAAAATCAGGGAAATTTGTATATGAATCTTCTGAAAAAATAATCAGCATTTTATCATGATTCTATTAAAAATGTGAATTGTTTTCCTGAGTGCAAAAGTCTCTGTTTTTCAGCAAGATCAAATCAACTATCACCGTAAGCCATCCCAAAGGTCTTACTTGTCACTTTATTGAAACAAAATCAATAAAACATGATTACCATAGTAGCCTAATCATGTGAACACACATAAACAGTAGGTAAAAGTGTTGGGTTGTCTCCCAACAAGCGCTTTTCTTTAATGCCTTTAAGCTAGGCATGATGATTTCAATGATGCTCGCATAAAAGATAAGAATTTAAACATAAAGAGAGCATCATGAATCATAAGTTCCTATCTCATAATAATTTTCAGTAGCATCATGAGTAGATTCATCAATATAACTATCACGTAAAACATTCTTTTCATGATCCACAAGCATAGAAATTTTATTACTCTCCGCATAAGACAATTTCTTCTCATTCACAATGGTGGGAGTATCATAGGAAACTCGAATACTATAAATTGTTCACACATTAACAGAGTAATGTTCATTAAAAGGATATTCAAAATTAGGACAATAATTTTCACTACTTTTTATAACATAAGTGTCATCCAATAATCATCATAAGTAGGAGGCATGCAATCATCATAGCAAATTTGATCATTCAAAGTAAGGGGACTAAAAATATAATCTTCATTAAGCATACCCTCCCCAAGCTTGGGCCAAACATTAATTGCATAAAATAAATTCTCAAACATGCCATTATCATCAAACATAGCATCCTCAAGCTTGTGGCTTGGCATATCATAAGCATAATCACTCTCATCATTAATAGTATGAATAGCACCAATGGTATAACAATTGCTATCATCATAATTTCCCAAGTTGGTGCCAAAAAGGTTTCCAAGATTATAAGAAGTATCATTATTTTCCCAATCGTAGTCATCACAACAAGTAATAGGCATAACAAAATCATCATCAAGTGCATCATCCTCCACAATTATTATTGATTCATTTTCTTGAGGCACAATAATAATAGGAGCAACAATATTTGGGAGAGATATTTTTTACCTCTATTCTTTCTTATTTTCTTGTTCTTCACCACACCATGTGTGGGTTTAATTAATTTTTTAAGTTTCTTGTTGAAGATATTGAGGATAGGAAGCTCCTCCTTGTTACCTGATTCATCATAATAAACCCTAGGAGGGTATTGGGAAATATTTTCCCTTTCATTAGTACTCTCTTCATATTCTATTTGTTTTCTTGTCTTTAGATAGTTGGTAATATAAGGATTCTCAATGCAATTTACTCACACAAAACATATAAATTTCCTCTAGATCAAAATCAAGAAATCTCTCGATATTAAATTTTGGAATACCCTTAGTTATACGTTTCATTTCTTCATACCCCAAAAGAAGACTAATCTCTTTATGATGCTCAAGGGTAATCAAGTTATCACTATTTTTGGACACGATTTGATCATGAAACAATTTGCATTGGAGATTTAAATGACCATGTTCATTGCAAAGTTCACAAGGATGGGGAAAAATTAAATCTTCCAGCACAATCATCTAGCCTCTCTTGCAACTTTTTTGTTTCTAAATATTTATGCTTCTTACAAAATCTATCTTCCCTTTTTGGTGTGCAATATCATTCCCAATTCACTCCGCAAAACTTGACATGCTTATAAGAAACATTTTCTCATGATTAGTGCAATCATCATTAGCATTTTGGATATTCAAAGAATTTATACTAACAACATTGCAATCTCATGACCCACAAGTATAGGGGATCAATTGTAGCTCTTTTTGATAAGTAAGAGTGTCGAACCCAACGAGGAGCGGAAGGAAATGACAAGTAGTTTTCAGTAAGGTAATGTCTGCAAGTGCTGAAATTGTAAGTAGTGGAATAGTTTGATAGCAAGATAGTTTGTAATGAGCAAGTAATGATAGTAGTAGCAAAAGTGCAGCAAGGTAGCCCAATCTTTTGAGGCAAAGGACAGGCCAAAATGGTCTCTTACGATAAGCAAAGCGTTCTTGAGGGTACATGGGAATTTCATCTAGTCACTTTCATCTTGTTTGTTTAATTCATGTTTGGTACTTTGATAATTTGATATGTGGGTGGACCGATGCTTAGGTGGTGTTCTTACTTGAACAAACCTCATACTTATGATTAACCATCCCGCAAGCATCCACAACTACGAGAAAAGTATTAAGAATAAATTCTAACCACAACATTAAACTTTTGGATCCAATCGATCCCTTATGGAATAGCGCATGAACTGGGGTTTAAGCTTCTGTCACTCTCGCAACCCATCATCTAATTGCTACTCCAAAATGCATTCCCTTAGGCACAAATATGTGAAGTGTCATGTAGTCGATGTTCACATGACACCACTAAGGAAATCACAACATACATACTATCAAAATATCGAACACATATCAAATTCACATGATTACTTGCAACATGATTTCTCCCATGACCTCAAGAACAAAGGTAACTACTCACAAATGATAAAAATGCTCATGATCAGAGGAGTATTAATTAGCATAATGGATCTGAACATATAATCTTCCACCAAATAAACCATATAGTAATCAACTACAAGATGTAATCAACACTACTAGTCACCCACAAGCACCAATCTATAGTTCCGGTAACAAGATTGAACACAAGAGATGAACTAGGGTTTGAGAGGAGATGGTGCTGTTGAATATGTTGATGGAGATTGCCCTCCCCAAGATGGGAGAGTTGTTGGTGATGATGATGATGATTTCCCCCTCCGGGAGGGAAGTTCCCCTGGCGGAATCGCTCTGCCGGAGGGCAAAAGTGCTCCTGCCCAAGTTCCGCCTCGAGACGGCGGCGCTCCGTCCCGAAAGTCCTCTCCTTATTTTTTCTAGGTCAAAATGACCTATATACCAGAAGATGGGCACTGAAGGTGGACCTGGGTGAGCACAACCCACCAGGGCACACCTGGGCCGGCTGGCGCGCCCAGGTGGGTTGTGCCCACTTGGTGGGTCCCCTCTAGTAGTTATTTGCTCCAATAATTCTTAAATATTTCATAAAAATCTCGATGAAGTTTCAACTTGTTTGGAGTGTGCAGAATAGGTAGCTTGACATAGCTTTTCCAGGTCCAAATTTCTAGGTGCCGGAATTCTCCCTCTTGGTGTGTACCTTGAAAATTATTAGAGAAAAGGCATTAGAATTACTCCAAAAAGCATTATTATGGATAAAAACATCATAAATAACAGTAAGAAAACATGATGCAAAATGGACGTATCACAATCATGCTCATCATTAAATATTTTGTGCCAAACATTTTACTGACTCCTTCTTCTAACAATTGAGCACAATTTTCCGAGCCATCATTTTCAAGAAAGATATTATAAAGATGATCAATAATATTATGCAACCTCAATTCCATTTCTGTGTAGTTTTCTTTTATAAACCAAACTAGTGATAAAACAAGAAACTAAAAGATTCAATTGCAATATCTAAAGATATTCCTTCAAGCACTCACCTCCCCGGCAACGGCGCCAGAAAAGAGCTTCGTTGACGGGATGTGAGTGCCGGTTACCTAACCTCCCCGGTAACGGCGCCCGAAAAGAGCTTGATGTCTACTACGCATTGTAGACTCGTGTTGGGCCTCCAAGCGTAGAGTTTTGTAGGACAGTAGCAATTTTCCCTCAAGTGGATGACCTAAGGTTTATCAATCCGTGGGAGGTGTAGGATGAAGATGGTCTCTCTCAAACGACCCTGCAACCAAATACAAGAAATCTCTTGTGTCCCCAACACACGCAATACAATGGCAAATTGTATAGGTGCACTAGTTCAGCGAAGAGATGGTGATAAAAGTGTAATATTGATGGTAGAAATGTATTTTTATAATCTGAATAAATAAAAACAGCAAGGTAGCAAATATTAAACGGGCACAAAAATGGTATTGCAATGCTTGAAAATGAGGCCTAGGGTATGTACTTTCACTAGTGCAATCTCTCAACAATGCTAATATAATTGGATCATATAACCACCCCTCTGTCGGTGTCAAAACCGGCGGATCTCGGATAGGGGGTCTCGAACTGTGCGTCTAAGGCTGATGGTAACAGGAGGCGGGGGACACAATGTTTACCCAGGTTCGGGCCCTCTCGGTGGAGGTAATACTCTACTTTCTTCTTGATTGATCTTGATGATATGAGTATTACAAGAGTTGATCTACCACGAGATCGTAGAGGCTAAACCCTAGAAGCTAGCCTATGATTATGATTTTTGTTGTCCTACGGACTAAACCCTCCATTTTATATAGACACCAGAGGGGGCTAGGGTTACACAGAGTCGGTTACAGAGAAGGAGATCTACATATCCGAATCGCCAAGCTTGCCTTCCATGCAAAGGAGAGTCCCACCCGGACATGGGACGAAGCCTTCAATCTTGTATCTTCATAGTCCAATAGTCCGGCCAAAGTATATAGTCCGGCTGTCCGAGGACCCCCTAATCCAGGACTTCCTCAGTAGCCCCTAAACCAGGCTTCAATGACGATGAGTCCGGCGCACAGATTGTCTTCGGCATTGCAACGCGGGTTCCTTCTACGAATACTCCAGAGAAGATTTTGAACACAAGGATTGTGTCCGGCTCTGTGAAACAAATTGAACACACCACCATAGAGAGTATAATATTCCACAAATCTAATCTGCTGACAACTTTTCATAACATGACATCTGTCAGATTTCGGGTTCCGGCAGACCCTTGAGGTTCAAACACTGGGGTGCGCGCGGAGCTTTCGTCTCCTACCTACCTGCACCCCTCCGCCTTGCTAGGATCTAAACTAAGGAAAGAATAACACAAGAGACACAGGGTTTCTACTGGTTCGGGCCACCGATGTGGTGTAATACCCTACTCCAGTGTGTGGTGTGGTGGATTGCCTCTTGGGCTGATGATGATGAACAATACAAGGAATAACAGCCTCGCGAGGGTCTGTTCTTGGCTGGGGAGATGAACTCCTGGGAGGAGCTCAGTCGCCCTTCTCTCTCTCTCTCTCTCTCTCTCTCTCTTTCTTTTTGCCCTCGGTCCTCTCTCCGATGTGGGTGGCTGGTTCTATTTATAGAGGCCCTGGTCCTCTTCCCAAATATCGAGCGGGAAGGGAGCCAACAATGGCGGGCTAATTTGAAAGGGGACAACTAGTGCTAGCTATCCTGACAAAAGTAGTCTTCGCCTGCGCAAAGCTCTGGTGATGACGCCGTCTTAGGCTCCATGGTGACCTCCATCTCATAGTCCTCCTGGTCTTGGTCTCGTTGCACCAAAATGGAAACCTTTGCCTGATGCCTCGGTACTCCGCGGCTGCGCTTGCCCCCCTTGCACCAAAGAGGGAAGGAGGACACTGCGCGGGCTGGCACCCGCCTGGCGCCCTCGGTCGTCATGGCTTGCGTCACGGGCACCTCGTGAGGTACCCCGCCTTGATCTCTCCGCCTCCTCGTGAGCCAGCCTGACGAGGCCGTGCCTGAGGAAGCTCCGCGTCATCCGCCCCGCGAGGCTTGGCCCCTCGTGAGGGTCTTGGGTTTGTGTTGGTGAAGATGGGCCGCGCTGGGCCCCCTTTTGAGCCACGCCACAGGCCGCAGGCAGGCAAGTTTGGGGAACCCCGTTCCCAGAACGCCGACAGTAGCCCCCGGGCCCAAGGCGCGCCCGGACTTGGCCGTGCAGGGATGCGGAAGGGCAAGAGCAAAGCGCCGCGGGCCCTAACAGTTTGCGGCCTTGGGCGCCGCGTGGCGGTTGATTGGACGTGGGCGCCTTAGCAACCGCGCGAGTTGATTAAGGAGCGGCACCCACCTAGGCTTTGCTCCTTGATTTCCTCGGTTGCTGCTCAGATCCCCTTTCTTGCGCCTCTCCTTCCTTCCTCCGAAATTTCCAGATCCGCTCCGACCATGTGACGTAGGAAGCCATGGCGCCTCGCCAGCCCCCGGCCGTAGCTTGGTACTCGTCCGCCCTGGACCCTCCGAACGTGTCGGAGGCGAGCCTTGCCCGGTTGCACCAGATGGCGACGGCCGGGGCGTCAACGGGGCGAAGATGTTTAAAGCCGGCTCCGCCACCCCTGAGGGTCAAGGGAGCACCTTCTATCCGCTCTTCGTAAGTGCCATTGCTGCTGGCCTGGTGCCTCCCTTCTCCGAGTTCTTCTTCTCTGTCCTCCGCCACTATAAGCTGCAAGCCTTGCATCTCCACCACAACTCCGTCCTTCTCTTGGCAATCTTTGCCTATTACTGCGAGGCTCACATAGGGGTGCAGCCCTCAGTGGCCTTGCTGCGCCACTACTTCTACCTCTGGACCTCTCACGGTACTGCTTCCGCGTGCGCGAGCTTCGTCACGTTTGGTGGCGCCATTGTCATTTCGAACCCCGGGAAAAGGATTGAGGGCTTCAGGAGCAAGTGGGTCTTGGTGGATGTTGGGCGCATCCACCCTTGGCTGATCTTGCCAACGGAGCAGCCCACGAGCTCCAGCAATTGGGGTCGAGCGGAGCTCACGGACCCCTGCGCGAAGCTGATGTTGGAGAAGATGGACGCGGATCTGAGGCCGGCCAATAAGGCGGCGGCGAAGCTGACCGGCGCGTCGCTGCTGAGGGAATTCCTGGAGCACCAGCTGGCTCCGCTTCGGCAGTACTCACTTCCGATGTGGAGGCCCCGTCCGAGCCCGCGGCCTTAGCCGACGGTGATCTGGCTGCGGTCCTCGAATCTCTGGTCGGGGGCAATGTGGCGAGGTTGGAGGGTGCTCCTACGCCCTTGTTCCTCCGCGACGACTGGGAGCAGGTAGTGGAGTCCATACCCGCCTTCAACGGGGATGGGCTCGTGCCCATGGAAACTCCCGAGGAACCGGTGGACGTGCCCTCCGATGACTCCAGCGAAGAGGAGGAAGGAGGGGAGCGGGAAAGAGGACCTGACTCCGAGGCGACTGACAGAGAGTCGAGAGCTCCCCTCCTCTGGCGCAGGTCCGGCGTTCTCCGCCTCTCTCTGAGCGATGACGACGAGGATGACGACGAGGATGACGACGAGCAGGATGGCGGGAGTATGCCCCCAATCCCGAAGAAGGACAGGACCGGGCTGATCTCCCGCGGGCCTGCCCCGGCCTCGGAGCGGACCGCACCTTCCGCTTCCAAGCTTCCCAAGGTTGACCCTTCCAGCCGGCTTTCAGGCTTCAAATTTGGCCGGAGGCCGCTTGAGCTCGCTGGCGACGACCAGTAAGCATTCGATTCCTGTCTTTATCTCTTGCTCTGCTGCTGAGGCTTGACGTCCGCATCTCTTGAATAGGCTAGCGCCCGCAGCAAAGAAGCCGAAGGGGGCTCCTGAGGTTCCATCTGTGGCAGCGCCTCTACCCGCGAAGGAGGGTGACCGCGACGCACAGGCTCTCCTGCCCGGTCGTCCTCGCGAGGCCTGGCTGAGCCGGCTGGGGCGAGCTCAGCCCCCACGGCCCAAGTGGCTCCCGAGGTGCTCTCGCCTGCCGCCGCCACCACAGCTGTCGGGGCACGGCAGACTCCGCCTCAGGATGCTACGGCCGCGCTGCCGCCTTCTCCTCCTACTTCACCGGCTGCTGTCTCTCCGACTCCTTCTGCCGTTCTGGATCGTGTTGTTGCTGAGCTGGACCGACTGTGGCAGGATCTTCTTGGCGCCGACCCCCGCTTGGTGGCCGGGCGCTTGGAGCTGGCTTCAGGATGGGTCCGCTCCGACGCTTTGATTTGGGCGGCGCTGGTCCAGGCTGTTGGAAATATGCCCTAGAGGCAATAATAAAAGTGTTATTATTATATTTCCTTGTTCATGATAATTGTCTTTTATTCATGCTATAACTGTATTATCCGGAAATCATAATACACGTGTGAATACATAGACCACAATATGTCCCTAGTGAGCCTCTAGTTGACTAGCTCGTTGTGATCAACAGATAGTCATGGTTTCCTGGCTATGGACATTGGATGTCGTTGATAACGGGATCACATCATTAGGAGAATGATGTGATGGACAAGACCCAATCCTAAGCCTAGCACAAAGATCGTGTAGTTCATTTGCTAGAGTTTTGCCAATGTCAAGTATCTCTTCCTTCGACCATGAGAGCGTGTAACTCCTGGATACCGTAGGAGTGCTTTGGGTGTATCAAACGTCACAACGTAACTGGGTGACTATAAAGGTGCACTACAGGTATCTCCGAAAGTATCTATTGTTTTATGCGGATCGAGACTGGGATTTGTCACTCCGTGTAAACGGAGAGGTATCTCTGGGCCCACTCGGTAGGACATCATCATATGCGCAATGTGACCAAGGAGTTGATCACGGGATGATGTGTTACGGAACGAGTAAAGTGACTTGCCGGTAACGAGATTGAACAAGGTATTAGATACCGACGATCGAATCTCGGGCAAGTAACATACCGATAGACAAAGGGAATTGAATACGGGATTGATTAAGTCCTTGACATCGTGGTTCATCCGATGAGATCATCGTGGAACATGTGGGAGCCATCATGGGTATCTAGATCCCGTTGTTGGTTATTGACCGGAGAACGTCTCGGTCATGTCTACATGTCTCCCGAACTCGTAGGGTCTACACACTTAAGGTTCGATGACGCTAGGGTTATAAAGGAAGTTTGTATGTGGTTACCGAATGTTGTTCGGAGACCCGGATGAGATCCCGGACGTCACGAGGAGTTCCGGAATGGTCCGGAGGTAAAGATTTATATATGGGAAGTCCTATTTTGGCCACCGGAAAATGTTCGGGATTTTTCGGTATTGTACCGGGAAGGTTCTAGAAGGTTCCGGAGTGGGGCCCACCTGCATGGGGGGACCCACATGGACGTGGGTAGTGGGGGCAAGGCCCCACACCCCTGGTCAAGGCGCACCAAGATCCCCCCTTAGAAGGAATAAGATCATATCCCGAAGGGATAAGATCAAGATCCCTAAAAAGGGGGGATAACAATCGGTGGGGAAGGAAATAATGAGATTTCTTTCCTCACACCTTGGCCAACGCCCCAATGGACTTGGAGGGCAAGAAACCAGCCCCTCCACCCCTATATATAGTGGGGAGGCGCATGGGAGCTATAGACAAAGTTCTGGCGCAGCCCTCCCCCTCTCCCAAGTCGTCCTCCTCTCCCGTGGTGCTTGGCGAAGCCCTACTGGATTGCCACGCTCCCCCATCACCACCACGCCGTTGTGCTGCTGTTGGATGGAGTCTTCCTCAACCTCTCCCTCTCTCCTTGCTGGATCAAGGCGTGGGAGACGTCACCGGGCTGTACGTGTGTTGAACGCGGAGGTGCCGTGCGTTCGGCACTTGATCATCGATGATTTGAATCACGACGAGTACGACTCCTTCAACCCCGTTCTCTTGAACGCTTCCGCTTAGCGATCTACAAGGGTATGTAGATGCACTCTCCTTCTACTCGTAGCTGGTTTCTCCATAGATAGATCTTGGTGACACGTAGGAAAATTTTGAATTTCTGCTATGTTCCCCAACAGTGGCATCATGAGCTAGGTCTATTGCGTAGATTCTTTGCACGAGTAGAACACAAAGTAGTTGTGGGCGTTGATGTTGTTCAATATGCTTACCGTTACTAGTCCAATCTTGTTTCGACGGTATTGTGGGATGAAGCGGCCCGGACCGACCTTACACATACTCTTACGTGAGACAGGTTCCACCGATTGACATGCACTTGGTGCATAAGGTGGCTAGCGGGTGCCAGTCTCTCCCACTTTAGTTGGAACGGATTCGATGAAAAGGGTCCTTATGAAGGGTAAATAGCAATTGGCATATCACGTTGTGGTTTTGCGTAGGTAAGAAATGTTCTTGCTAGAAACCCATAGCAGCCACGTAAAACATGCAAACAACAATTAGAGGACGTCTAACTTGTTTTTGCAGGGTATGCTATGTGATGTGATATGGCCAAAAGGATGTGATGAATGATATATGTGATGTATGAGATTGATCATGTTCTTGTAATAGGATTCACGACTTGCATGTCGATGAGTATGACAACCGGCAGGAGCCATAGGAGTTGTCTTTATTTATTGTATGACCTGCGTGTCATTGAAGAACGCCATGTAAACTACTTTACTTTATTGCTAAACGCGTTAGTCATAGAAGTAGAAGTAGTCGTTGGCGTGACAACTTCATGAAGACACGATGATGGAGATCATGATGATGGAGATCATGGTGTCATGCCGGTGACAAGATGATCATGGAGCCCCGAAGATGAAGATCAAAGGAGCTATATGATATTGTCCATATCATGTCACTACTCTATTTGATTGCATGTGATGTTTATCATGTTTATGCATCTTGTTTGCTTAGAACGACGGTAGTAAATAAGATGATCCCTTACAACAATTTCAAGAAGTGTTCTCCCCTAACTGTGCACCGTTGCTACAGTTCGTCGCTTCTAAGCACCACGTGATGATCGGGTGTGATGGATTCTTACGTTCACATACAACGGGTGTAAGACAGTTTTACACAGCGAAAACACTTAGGGTTAACTTGACGAGCCTAGCATGTACAGACATGGCCTCGGAACACGGAGACCGAAAGGTCGAGCATGAGTCGTATAGTAGATACGATCAACATGAAGATGTTCACCGATGATGACTAGTCCGCCTCACGTGATGATCGGACACGGCCTAGTTGACTCGGATCATGTGATCACTTAGATGACCAGAGGGATGTCTATCTGAGTGGGAGTTCATAAGATGAACTTAATTATCCTGAACATAGTCAAAAGACCTTTTTGCAAATTATGTCGTAGCTCGCGCTTTAGTTCTACTGTTTTAGATATGTTCCTAGAGAAAATATAGTTGAAAGTTGACAGTAGCGATTATGCGGACACTAGAAAGCTCATGTCCTTAATGCACTGCTCAGTGTGCCGAACCCCAAACGTCGTTTGTGGATGTTGCGAACATCGGACATACACGTTTTGATAACTACGTGATAGTTCAGTTAAACGGTTTAGAGTTGAGGCACTAAAGACGTTTTCGAAACATCGCGGAACATATGAGATGTTTCAAGGGCTGAAATTGGGATTTCAGGCTCGTGCCCACGTCAAGAGGTATGAGACCTCCGACGATTTTCTTACCCTGCAAACTAAGGGAGAAAAGCTCAATCGTTGAGCTTGTGCTCAGATTGTCTGAGTGCAACAATCACTTGAATCGAGTGGGAGTTGATCTTCCAGATGAGATAGTGATGTTTCCCCAAAGTCATTGCCACCAAGCTGCTAGAGCTTCGTGATGAACTATAACATATCAGGGATAGATATGATGATCCTTGAAATATTCGTGATGTTTGACACCGCGAAAGTAGAAATCAAGAAGGAGCATCAATTGTTGATGGTTGGTGAAACCACTAGTTTCAAGAAGGGCAAGGGAACAAAGGGATACTTCATGAAACGGCAAATCAGCTGCTGCTCTAGTGAAGAAACCCAAGGTTGAACCCAAACCCGAGACTAAGTGCTTCTGTAATAAGGGGAACAACCACTGGAGCAGCATTACCCTAGATATTTGGTAGATGAGAAGGCTGGCAAGGTCGATAGAAGTATATTGGATATACATTATGTTAATGTGTACTTTACTAGTACTCCTAGTAGCACCAGGGTATTGGATACCGGTTCGGTTGCTAAGTGTTAGTAACTCGAAATAAAAGCTACGGAATAAACGGAGACTAGCTAAAGGTGAGCTGACGATATATGTTGGAAGTGTTTCCAAGGTTGATATGATCAAGCATCGCACGCTCCCTCTACCACCGAGATTGGTGTTTGCGTTGAGCATAGACATGATTGGATTATGTCTATCGCAATATGGTTATTCATTTAAGGAGAATAATGGTTACTCTAATTTTTGAATAATACCTTCAATGGTCTTGCACCTAAAGGAATGGTTTATTGAATCTCGGTCGTAGTGATACACATTTTCATGCCAAAAGATATAAGATAGTAATGATAGTACCACTTACTTGTGGCACTGCCATGTAAGTCATAATGGTATAAAACGCATGAAGAAGCTCCATGTTGATGGATCTATGGACTCACTCGTTTTTGAAAAGTTTGAGACATGCGAACCATGTCTATTGGTGTATATGCATGAAGAAACTCCATGCAAATGGACCGTTCGGACTCACTTGATTTTGAATCACTTGAGATATGCAAATCATACCACATAGGCAAGATGACTGAAAAGCCTCGGTTTCAATAAGATGGAACAAGATAGCAACTTGTTGGAAGTAACACATTTTGATGTGTGCAGTCCAATAAATGCTGAGGCATGCGGTGAATATCGTTATGTTCTTACTTCACAGATGATTCGAGTAGATGTTGAGAATATTTACTTGATGAAACACAACTCTGAATTATTGAATGGTTCAAGTAATTTCAGAGTGAAGTAGAAGATCATTGTGACAAGAGGATAAAATGTCTATGATACGATCATAGAGATGAATATCTGAGTTACGAGTTTTGGCACACAATTAAGACATTGTGGAAATTGTTTCATAATTAATACCGCCTGGAACACCATAGTGTGATGGTGTGTCCGAACATCATAGTTGCACCCTATTGGATATGGTGCGTACCATGATGTCTCTTATCGAATTACCACTATCGTTCATGGGTTAGGCATTAGAGACAACCACATTCACTTTAAATAGGGCACCACGTAATTCCGATGAGATGACACCGTATGAATTATGGTTTAGAGAAACCTAAGTTGTCGTTTCTTAAAGGTTTGGGGCTGCGACGCTTATGTGAAAAAGTTTCAGGATTAAGCTCGAACCCAAAGCGGATAAAATACATCTTCATAGGACACCCAAAACAGTTGGGTATACCTCCTAATTCAGATCCGAAAGCAATATGAATTGTTTCTAGAATCGGGTCCTTTCTCGAGGAAAGGTTTCTCTCGAAAGAGTTGAGTGGGAGGATGACTTGATGAGGTTATTGAACCGTCTCTTCAACTAGTGTGTGGCAGGGCACAGGAAGTTGTTCCTGTGGCACCTACACCAATTGAAGTGGAAGCTTATGATATTGATCATGAAACTTCGGATC
Source organism: Triticum aestivum (assembly GCF_018294505.1). Taxonomy (NCBI): domain Eukaryota; kingdom Viridiplantae; phylum Streptophyta; class Magnoliopsida; order Poales; family Poaceae; genus Triticum; species Triticum aestivum. The sequence continues at coordinate 450,391,164 of NC_057809.1, read as the reverse complement.
AAGTCACTACCAAACCTCGTGGGATGACAAGGATGCATACTACTTCAGAGTGGTACGTAATCCTGTCTTGGAAGTCATGTTGCTGGACAACAATGAACCTACGAGCTATGGAGAAGCGATGGTGGGCCCGGATTCCGATAAATGGCTTGAGGCCATAAAATCCGAGAGAGGATCCATGTATGAAAACAAAGTGAAGACTTTGGCAGAACGGCTCGATGGTCGTAAGGCAAATGAGTATGGATGGATTTTAAAAGGAAGACAGACAATGATGGTAAGAATTACCATTAAGAAAGCTCGAGTTGTCGTTAAGATGTTTTCCGACAAGTTCAAGGAGTTGACTACGATGAGATTTTCTCACTCGTAGCGATGCTAAGAGTCTGTTGGAATTATATTAGCGATTACTGCATTATTTATGAAATCTTGCAGATAGGATGTCAAAACATTGTTTCCTTGACGATTTTCTTGAGGAAAGGTTGTATGTGATACAACCGGAAGGTTTTGTCAATCCCGAAAGATGCTAATAAGTATGCAAAGCTCCAGCAATCCTTCTAAGGACTGGAGTGAGCATCTCGGAGTTGGAATGTATGCTTTGATGATGATCAAAGATTTTGGGTTTGTACAAAGTTTATGAGAAACTTGTATTTCCAAAGAAGTGAGTGGGAGCACTATAGAATTTCTGATGAGTATATGTTGTTGACATATTGTTGATCAGAAATGACGTAGAATTTCTGGAAAGCATATAGGGTTATTTTGAAAGTGTTTTTCAATGGAAAGCCTGGATTAAGCTACTTGAACATTGAGCATCAAGATCTATAAGATAGATCAAAATGCTTAATAATACTTTTAAATGAGCACGTACCTTGACATAATCTTGAAGGTGTTCAAGATGGATCAGTCAAAGAAGGAGTTCTTGCCTGAGTTGTAAGGTATGAAGTTAAGACTTAAATCTCGACCACGGCAGAAGAAAGAGGAAGGATGAAGGTCATCCCCTATGCTTTTATCATAGGCTCTCTACATTATGCTATGCTGTGTACCGCACCTGAAGTGTGCCTTGCCATGAGTCAGTCAAGGGGTACAAGAGTGGTCCAAGAATGGATCACAGGACAGCGGTCAAAGTTATCCTTAGTAACTAGTGGACTAAGGAATTTTCTCGATTATGGAGGTGGTAAAAGAGTTCGTCGTAAAGGGTTACGTCGATACAAGCTAAACACCTATCCGGATAGCTCTGAGTAGAGAGACCGGATACATATAATGGAGCAACAATTTAGAATAGCTCCAAGTAGAACAGTTATTTGGAATAGCTCCAAATAGAGCGTGGTAGCTGCATCTAGGAGATGACATAGAGATTTGTAAAGCACACACGGATCTGAAAGGTTCAGACCCGTTGACTAAAACCTCTCTCACAAGCAACATGATCAAACATAAAACTCATTGAGTGTTAATCACATAGTGATGTGAACTAGACTACTGACTCTAGTAAACTCTTGGGTATTAGTCACATGGCGATGTGACCTGTGAGTGTTAATCACATGGCAATGTGAACTAGATTATTGACTCTAGTGCAAGTGGGAGACTGTTGGAAATATGCCCTAGAGGCAATAATAAAAGTGTTATTATTATATTTCCTTGTTCATGATAATTGTCTTTTATTCATGCTATAACTGTATTATCCGGAAATCATAATACACGTGTGAATACATAGACCACAATATGTCCCTAGTGAGCCTCTAGTTGACTAGCTCGTTGTGATCAACAGATAGTCATGGTTTCCTGGCTATGGACATTGGATGTCGTTGATAACGGGATCACATCATTAGGAGAATGATGTGATGGACAAGACCCAATCCTAAGCCTAGCACAAAGATCGTGTAGTTCATTTGCTAGAGTTTTGCCAATGTCAAGTATCTCTTCCTTCGACCATGAGAGCGTGTAACTCCTGGATACCGTAGGAGTGCTTTGGGTGTATCAAACGTCACAACGTAACTGGGTGACTATAAAGGTGCACTACAGGTATCTCCGAAAGTATCTATTGTTTTATGCGGATCGAGACTGGGATTTGTCACTCCGTGTAAACGGAGAGGTATCTCTGGGCCCACTCGGTAGGACATCATCATATGCGCAATGTGACCAAGGAGTTGATCACGGGATGATGTGTTACGGAACGAGTAAAGTGACTTGCCGGTAACGAGATTGAACAAGGTATTAGATACCGACGATCGAATCTCGGGCAAGTAACATACCGATAGACAAAGGGAATTGAATACGGGATTGATTAAGTCCTTGACATCGTGGTTCATCCGATGAGATCATCGTGGAACATGTGGGAGCCATCATGGGTATCCAGATCCCGTTGTTGGTTATTGACCGGAGAACGTCTCGGTCATGTCTACATGTCTCCCGAACCCGTAGGGTCTACACACTTAAGGTTCGATGACGCTAGGGTTATAAAGGAAGTTTGTATGTGGTTACCGAATGTTGTTCGGAGACCCGGATGAGACCCCGGACGTCGCGAGGAGTTCCGGAATGGTCCGGAGGTAAAGATTTATATATGGGAAGTCCTATTTTGGCCACCGGAAAATGTTCGGGATTTTTCGGTATTGTACCGGGAAGGTTCTAGAAGGTTCCGGAGTGGGGCCCACCTGCATGGGGGGACCCACATGGACGTGGGTAGTGGGGGCAAGGCCCCACACCCCTGGTCAAGGCGCACCAAGATCCCCCCTTAGAAGGAATAAGATCATATCCCGAAGGGATAAGATCAAGATCCCTAAAAAGGGGGGATAACAATCGGTGGGGAAGGAAATAATGAGATTTCTTTCCTCCCACCTTGGCCAACGCCCCAATGGACTTGGAGGGCAAGAAACCAGCCCCTCCACCCCTATATATAGTGGGGAGGCGCATGGGAGCTATAGACGAAGTTCTGGCGCAGCCCTCCCCCTCTCCCAAGTCGTCCTCCTCTCCCGTGGTGCTTGGCGAAGCCCTGCTGGATTGCCACGCTCCTCCATCACCACCACGCCGTTGTGCTGCTGTTGGATGGAGTCTTCCTCAACCTCTCCCTCTCTCCTTGCTGGATCAAGGCGTGGGAGACGTCACCGGGCTGTACGTGTGTTGAACGCGGAGGTGCCGTGCGTTCGGCACTTGATCATCGATGATTTGAATCACGACGAGTACGACTCCTTCAACCCCGTTCTCTTGAACGCTTCCGCTTAGCGATCTACAAGGGTATGTAGATGCACTCTCTTTCTACTCGTTGCTGGTCTCTCCATAGATAGATCTTGGTGACACGTAGGAAAATTTTGAATTTCTGCTACGTTCCACAACACAGGCCTCGACGGCATGCGACGAGGAGAAGCAGGCCATCCTTGAGGCGAAGGCTGCTCGTGACGCAGCCCTGGGGGAGGTGGTCGTCGTCCGCGGTCCCTGCAAGGCGCTGGAGGACGAGTTGCAGGGCCTGCGGGACCAGCTCGCGAAAGAGGTCCGCCTTCGCCTAGAGCAGGAAGAAGGTGTGAAGGCTCGCGAGGCGGCCATCACGGAGAGGGAGGTCAAGCTCAGGAAGCGCCGCGACCGCCTAGGCGCGCTGGAGCAGGAGTTGAGGGTGAGGAAGGCCGAGCTGGACGACAAGGCCCTGGTTCTTGCCGAGGACCGCGTGGCCTTCACGGAGATGGAGGCGAAGGCTCTCTCCTCACTGAGGACGCTTTACGACAGCGGCCTGGAGAGCCCGCTGACTGGCGCCGAGGACGGCCCCGCCAAGCTGCTTCCCTTCCTGGTTCGCGCTCTTGAAGATGTCGCCCTTGGCCTTGGCCCCACGGCGGAGGCCGAGGCGCGTGTCCTGTCTTCTGCAGCACTGACGCGGGTGCTCACCCACATCTACCTTCGCGATCCCGACGTCGACCTCGACGGCCTGCTGGAGCCAGTAAGCGGTGAGCGTGCCGCTGCCGCTGCCGAGGCCGTGAAGGGTCGTGCGGAGGTTCTGCTGGGGAAGTTCCGGGCCTTCAGCACCAAGCCGAGGCAAGGCGCTGCCGACCCTGCTGCTCCATGAGGCGAAGCCACTCCGTGCTGCTCCACTGCCGACAAGTGGCTCCGCTGTGGCTCCTGTCCTGCTTTTAATTCATGCACATGTATCGTGCCTCGAGGAGGCGTTTAAACTTGCATTTGGTATCGAGATAACAGTGTGGACTGTAATATTTGCTTTTGAATTCCTTGAATTTACGCTTTTCCTTCCTACTTGCTTATGTTCTACGCTGGCAGAGCCCGGCCCCGCGCATACCTCACCCAGCATTAGCCCCGACTGGAAACCAGGACGGGACCAAAGGAGTGAGGGGCTACGTGACAAGTTAGGCTCCTGAGTCGCCATGCTCAGGAGTCCCCCTTGGCGCACGAACAGCAAGTAGGGAGGTGTGATGCGGGTGGATCTGCCGTTCTACGTCTGCAGAGCCCGGCCGCGCGCGTGCCTCACCCAGCGCTGGTCCCGACCGGAAACCAGGACGGGGCCACAGAGTGAGGGGCTACGTGACCAGTTAGGCTCCTGAGTCACGATGCTCAGGAGTCCCCCTTGACGCTCAAATGGCCTTCATACCTTGGCTCCGCTCGGGGAGAGACGCGCGACGAACCAGGCCCGGGGGGACCTGGCTGGGCGGCGTGCGTCTGGGTGTGATCCAGGCGCAGCCCCCGTGCCCAGCCCCCTCGCGCGGCACTCCCGAGGGGAGGCGTTGCGATGAGGCTAGACACTGAGCTCTGGGCTCCCTGAGGTTGATGCGGCCCGGGGGGCCACCCTCAGTTGTTTATCACCAGCGCGGAGCATAGCGCTTTCGTATGTGTACGGGCATAGTCGCTCCTCGGCAGTGTCGTCAGCCAGCGCGGAGCATGGTGCTTCCACTGGTACGTGGGAGGGGGGCCCCCCTCCGGGAGGAGCCCCCGAGGCGTGTACAGCCCTGCCCTGACACGTGGCTGGCACGGTAGGGCCTGGCGAGGTGTATCTGGGCACCCGTGAGCCAACGCGGGACTCACGGGGCCCTACCTCTAGGCGGGTTGCGCCTGGCACTGGGCCTTATCTTGTGATGCGTTCCTGCAAATTTAGTTAGATGTCGGCACTCTATGTCCTCGGGTCCTGGCCCTCGAGCTGGTCTCAGCCGTCGCTGGTATGCCAGGTCGCGATGCCATGGACAAGGCCAGAGGGTGAGGGCTAGAGAGCCAGTAAGAGCCCTGAGTTGCGATGCTCAGGTACCCCCCTTTAACGTGCAAGTGGTCGGCATGGAGAAGAAGAGGTGCCGTGGACCGGCATCAAATAATCAAGCATGGTGGGTCTAACGCATAATCGGAAATAAACGCAAATGGGATACATGCCACTGGGCCTGGCCCGAGCGGCTTGGGGATCATGCAGCCTGAGGGGCGCCCCCAACAAGGTAAGCTAACAACATGGAATAAAAAAGGGATACACGCCGCAGGGACAGACCCACGCGGCCTGAGAATAATGCAGCCCTGGGGGGCGCTACCAGTTGGAAGTAGAACTAGAAAGGTGTCACCTGATGATGTTGAGGACGAAGGAGCGTTGATGTAGCAGGCTCGGTGGGCTGCGGGAGCCGATCCTCACGAGCCCCCAGGCCCAGGGGCCTCGGGAGGCTCGGGAGGCGCTGGCGGCTCCTCGCGGGCCATCTCCATCCTTGCCAAGGCAGCGGAATGCCTGGCCTCTCGTGCCTCCGTGATGCCCCTCATGAGGCGCTGGTACGCGTCAGCCACGCTCGGCAGGCCATAAGGCATGCGAACGTAGCTGTGGGGTGGGCCTCCGCAGCGCCCCACTCGCGAGGGCCAGAGGCGCTCCAGAGAGGCGACTCGGTTGAGCCCTGGTATGTCGATGTAGACGCGCAGCCCACCATCCTCGCCTGGATGGGGAGCCACTGCTGGTAGGCGGCGGCCGCCTTTCATGACTCTTGACTCCTGTAGCTCCTGAATGGCCTTGCTGATGAACTCCTGAGGGTCTGGATCTCCTTGCCTTGCTCCTTCTTGAGGGAAACATTCTTCGAAACACGCCTCCATGTGGTGCCCAAGCACCTCCCTCGTGACCCTAGCTAGGTCAGTGGCCCTCCAGGGGAGAGCCCCGAGCCCTGCCTGAGGAGGGCGCTGGGCGCGCTTTCCTATGCGATGGAAGGAGGTTCCCCCTGGGCAGGCGCGGGCCTAGAGGGGCCTGCCTCCTGAGTGGTCGGGCTAGACGATGTCTTCTTCTTCTTAGGGGCGGTCTCGGGAGGCCTCCTGCTTCCACGATCCGGGTCTTCCAGTGACGCGGCCTGAAAGGCTCGTTCCAGGGAACACACCGCGTCCTTCTCTTCACAGGGCACCGTGATGACTCCGCCACTTCCTGGCATCTTGAGGACGTTGTAGCCGTGGTGAGTTACGGCCATGAACTTGGCCAGCGCTGGGTACCCAAGGATGGCGTTGTACGGTAGGCGAATGTGAGCGACGTCGAAGTCGATGAGCTCGATGCGGTAGTTGTCGCGTGCCCCAAAGGTGACAGGGAGGCGGACCTGCCCAATCGGGACCGTGGAGCCATCGGTGATACCGGAGAAAGGCTTGGTTGGCTGAAGCTGGCTGTAGGGCACTTGGAGGTTGTTGAATGTTTCCACGGACAGGACGTTGAGCCTGCCCCGCCATCGATGAGGGTCTTGGTGACCACCACGTTGCTGATGATTAGGGAACAAAGCATCAGGAGGACTCCGGTTGTAGCCGCACACTTGAGCTGATCTGCCGAGCTGAACGTGATGGCGCACGCTGACCACCTGAGAGGGCGCGTGGCTTCGAGCCTGGGGAGGACTGCGTTGTAACACCCTCGATGCGACTATATCTCCCACGTGTCGAGGCACGACTTAGAGGCATAATCGCATTGAAGGCATATGTCGCAAGTTAGGCAATCTTCACAACATCCCATGTAATATAAATCATAAAGGGGACATAACATAGTTGGCTTACACTCGCCACGTCAATCAAGTACATAAATAACATTACATCATCCAAACACTCATGGCCCGACTACGGCGCCAAAATAAAAGAGAACCCAACAAGCGACACGGTCCCGATCACCCCAACTGGGCACCACTACTGATCATCAGGAAAGGAAACATAGTAACGTTGAGAGTCCTCGTCGAACTCCCACTTGAGCTCAAGCGCGTCTCCTGGAGCGGAATCATCAGGCCCTGCATCTGGTGTAATAGTAATCTGTGAGCCACAGGGACTCAGCAATCTCGCACCCTCGCGATCAAGACTATTTAAGCTAATAGGTATGGCAAGGTAAACATATGTGGAGCTACGGCAAGCGACTAGCAAGTATGGTGGCTAACTTATTCGCAAAAGAGAGCGAGAAGAGGAGGCAAAGCGCGAGCGAGAAACTAGAGAACAACCTGCGCAAACCTTACTCCAACACCGTGTCCGCTTCCCGGACTCCGCCGAGAAGAGGCCATCACGGTAACACAGTCAGTTGATTCATTTTAATTAAGTTAAGGTTCAAGTTATCTACAACCGGACATTAACAAATTCCCATCTGCCCATAACCGCGGGCACGGCTTTCGAAAGTTCAAACCCCTGCAGGGAGTCCCAACTTAGCCCATGACAAGCTCTCACGGTCAACGAAGGAATAGACCTTCTCCCAAGACGTTCCGATCAGACTCGGTATCTCGGTTCTTCAAGACACTTTGACAGGTTAAAACAAGACCAGCAACACCGCCCAAATGTGCCGAAAAATCCCGATAGGAGCTGCACATATTTCGTTCTCAGGGCACACTCAGATTGTCTAAACTTCCGGTAGGCCAGCCCAGAGTTGCCACTGGTAGCCACCGGCGGCTGACAGTTTGGACCAACACTCAGAGGAGCACTTGCCCGGGGGGGTTTAAATAAGATGACCCTTGGGCGCCGGAAACCCAAGGGAAAAAGAGGCTAGGTGGCAAATGGTAAAACCAAGGTTGGGCATTGCTGGAAAAGCTTTAATCAAGGCGAACTATCAAGGGGTTCCCATTGTAACCCAACCGCGTAAGGAACACAAAATCCGGGAACATAACACCGATATGACGGAAACTAGGGCGGCAAGAGTGGAACAAAACACTAGGCGAGAGGCCGAGCCTTCCACCCTTTACCAAGTATATAGATGCATTAAAATAACAAGATAATATAATGATATCCCAACAAGTAAATAAATGTTCCAACAAGGAACGGTGTTCAATCTTCACCTGCAACTAGCAACGCTATAAAGAGGGGCTGAGCAAAGCGATAACATAGCCAATCAACGGTTTGCTAGGACATGGTGGGTTAGAGGTTTGACATGGCAATTTGGGAGGCTTGAAAGCAAGTGGTAGACATCGTAGCATTGGCATAGCAAAAGAGCGAGCAAACTAGCATAGCAAAGATAGTAGTGATTTCGAGGGTATGATCATCTTGCCTGCACAGTTGTCAGAGTTGACTAGATCCTCGAAAGCAAACTCAACAGGCTCCTCGTTAGCGAACTCGTCTCCCGGCTCTACCCAAACAAGACAAACAAGCAACAAGGGCACAATCAACCACGTGCAAGGACCAAACAAGATGATGCAACGATGATATGCTATGCGGGATGCGATGCGGGATGCATATGCAAGAAATGACAGGAAATGCAAGAACCTGGCCTCAACTTGGAAATCCAAGTGTGCCACTGGAAAGATGAGATGAAACCGCTTGAAAACGATATAAAGAACGCCGGAATCGGAGTTACGGTTTGGAAATGGCAAGCGATTCAAATATGACACCGGTCTGCGATTTACAGCAAGTAGCCATCTAAATGCAATGAGATGAACATGCTACAGCACCCAAACATGACAAAAAAATGCATGGCAGGGATGCATTCATGATGCTTAACAAAAGTCTAGCACTGAGCTACGGCCAATTCATCCATTAACAGGTTCAAACAAGCATGGCAAAAATGCATATGGTAAACAGATCTCAGACTTAGTGAAATTAACACTTGTCTGGAATTTCAGATCAGGTAAAACTCTTCGGAGCAACAAAACTACATGCTACAGGATCTGAACATGGCAAAGTAAAACATGGAATGGAGCTACACAAAGAGCTTAACAAAAGTCCCTTAGTGACCTTGAGCCAAAAGGGATCAGAAAATACAATTGCAAGCTTGTGAACATAGCAAAAACATAATCAGTTTTCAGACTTAGTGAAAACTGGCACATGCTGAAATATAACTCAAGTAGGCATGTTTACGAGCTCGATGCACTCACTACAGAGCAAGTCATGACAAACTAAGAATACATCCATCAAGAACACACAAAATGCAAGCTAGACATGGCAAGAACAATAACATAGCATGCACGGATCAACTACAACATCATCGGCAAAATTGCAAACAAGTTGACAATCTGCCCGGATTCCCAAAGTAGCAAAAGTAGAGCTTGATTGACTCAAGCTAGGGTGCTCCATAATTGCAAACAAAGGCACGGATGGATAGAGCACTACAAGATTAACAAAATATCCTTACCGATCATCCTCAAAAGAGGCACGGATCACTAGGAAAGAACATGAACATATGGCCATATGATATAAACAGATCAAGGACTTAGTGGAAATGCTAAGTCCCTGAAATCAGCATTACCAAGTGCACCACTTTGCAAGCTCGTGCTAGTCACCACACACATCACAAAAATACATGGGTTGCACCTCTGGAAATATGACAAAACCCTTAACAAAACATATGTAGAACTCATGGGCATAACATGCACGTATTAATCATGGCAAAAATGACAAAAAGCTAAATGGAGCAGCAGATCTGACAATTATCTCAAGTATCCCTCTTCTAATAGCATTTCAGGCATCAAGATGAACTCAAATGAAAATGATGCAATGGAATGAAATGATGTACTCTCTGAGATGAACATTTTGATATGCTATATGCATGAATCGGAGCTACGGATGCAAAGTTATAGCATGATGAAGAAGGACACATGAGCTAGGGAAACTCCGGGACTTAGTAGAATTTCGACCTCCGATCTAGGGTTCGTCCGGCGCGCGAACCGAGGTTGACCGGAGCACTGTTCACCGGAGAGGACCCGGAGCTCGCCGGAGAAGGGCGCGGGCACCGGATCCGGGCGTGGGGACGCCGGATCTGGCCGGCTGCGGGGCGGCGACGGCGGAGGGCGGCGTCGGCGGGTGGCACGGTCGAGGAGGCGGCGCGGTCGAGGCGGAGGCATGG
>NC_057809.1:450371123-450380537 GCF_018294505.1 Triticum aestivum | reverse complement strand
GCTCCCGGGCCGCGGCGGCGGCTGGCGGCGGAGGTGCCACGTGGCAGCCTGCCGCTGGTGCGGGCGGGTGGCGGACGGTGTCCGGCCGGCACGGACGTGTCCTGCGCGGCGCGGTGGATCTTTTTTAGGGTTTGAGACGTGGGGAATCCGGGATTTCGGGGGAGGGGCTATAAATAGGCATAGAGGGAGCTAGGAGTGTCCAAATGAGGTGCAGTTTTCGGCCACGCGATCGTGATCGAACGATCTAGATGATGGAGAAGGCTTAGGTGGGTTTTGGGCCAAATTGGAGGGGTGTTGGGCTGCAACACTCACGAGGCCTTTTCGGTCCCTCGGTTAACCGTTGGAGTATCAAACGAAGTCCAAATGGTACAAAACTTGACAGGCGGTCTACCGGTAGTAAACCAAGGCCGCATGACAATACTCGGTCCAATCCGGAAATGTTTAATCCCCACACACGAAAGAAAGCTAGAAATGACCACCGGAGGAGCACGAAGCGCCGGAATGCAAAACGGAGAACGGGGAAAATGCTCGAATGCACTTGATGAACACGTATGCAAATGCAATGCACATGATGACATGATATGAGATGCATGACAATGATAACAACACACGGAGACAAAAAGCCGAACCCGAGAAAATAAAATAACTTAACGCCGAAACGGCAAGAGTTGGAGTACAAATTGGGAAAGTTACATCCGGGGTGTTACAACACTCCACCACTACAAAAAGATCTCGTCCCGAGATCTAGGACATAAAGAACGCCGGGTACTCAGAACGGAGGTGATCCTTACATTCCCAGGTAGCTTCACGGTCGGAATGGTGTGACCACTTGACTTTGAGAAATTTGATTGACTTGTTGCGAGTCTTGCGTTCAGTCTCTTCGAGAATAGCAACTGGGTGCTCACGATAAAAGAGATCTTCTTGGAGCTCAATGTCCTCGAAGTTGACGGTACGGTCAGGAGTCTTGAAGCACTTTCGGAGCTGAGAGACATGGAACACGTCATGAACATTTGCAAATTTTGAAGGAAGCTCGAGTTGATAGGCGAGGTCGCCTCTCTTGCTGACAATATTGAAAGGTCCCACGTATCTGGGGGCAAGCTTCCCTTTGATACCGAAGCGACGAGTACCTTTCATAGGAGAGACGCGGAGGTAAACATGATCTCCGATCTCGAAAGCCAAATCACTGTGCTTACTATCATAGTAGCTCTTCTGGCGGGATTGGGCTACTTTGAGGTTATCACGAATGACTTTGCACATTTCTTCTACCTCTGTGATTAAGTCATTACCCAAAAGCTGACGTTCACCGGTTTCAGACCAGTTGAGAGGGGTACGGCACTTCCTGCCATACAGAATTTCAAATGGGGCCTTGCCCGAACTTGCTTGAAAACTGTTGTTGTAGGATAATTCAGCATAAGGAAGACAATCCTCCCACTTCATGCCGAAGGAGATCACACAAGCCCTGAGCATATCTTCAAGAATCCGGTTGACACGCTCGACTTGACCGCTAGTTTGAGGGTGGAAAGCTGTGCTGAAGCGGATGTTGGTGCCCATGGCCTTCTGAAAAGAATCCCAAAACTTCGAGGTAAAGATGCTGCCACGGTCTGAAAAGATCACCTGTGGAATACGATGCAGAGAGACAATACGAGAGGTATAGAGTTCCGCCAATTGAGCTGTAGTGATCGACTCTTTGATAGGCAGAAAATGAACCACTTTGGTGAGTTTGTCGATGACAACGAATATAGCATCATTGCCACGCTTGGACTTTGGAAACCCAGTCACGAAGTACATTTCAATGTGGTCAAACTTCCATTCTGGAATGGAAAGAGGTTGGAGGAGACCAGCTGGCCTTTGGTGTTCTGCCTTCACTCTTCTGCAGACATCACATTCATTCACGAACTGAACAATCTCGCGCTTCATTCGAGTCCACCAATAAGCCTGTTTAAGGTCCTGATACATCTTCGTGCTCCCAGGGTGGATGGAGAGGAGAGAATTGTGAGCCTCGTTCATGATCAATTTATGGAGGTCACCTTTGGGTACAACAATACGATCCTCGAAGAAGAGAGTATCCTTGTCGTCAAGGCGGTAGCACTTGTACTTGGGTTGACTCTTGGCAATCCCAATCTTTACCTTTTTCACCATAGCATCGAGAAGCTGAGCTTGGCGAATCTGGTCTTCCAAGGTAGGAGAGACTTGAAGGTTGGCGAGGAAACCTTGAGGAACAACTTGCAGATTAAGTTTGCGGAAAGCTTCACAAAACTCGGGTTGATAAGGCTTGAGAATCAGACTGTTGCAGTAAGCCTTCCTGCTCAATGCGTCAGCAATCACATTGGCCTTGCCTGGAGTATACTCGATACTCAGATTATACTCTTGAATCATTTCGACCCATCGAGTCTGCCTGAGGTTGAGATTAGGCTGAGTGAAGATTTACTTGAGACTCTTGTGATCAGTGAAAATGTCCACTTTTCTTCCCAATAGAAGATGTCTCCAAGTCAAAAGAGCATGCACAACTGCCGCCAACTCGAGATCATGAGTGGGGTAGTTCTTCTCATTAGGCTTCAATTGGCGAGAGGTATAAGCAACAACTTTCTTCTCTTGCATCAATACTGCGCCAAGACCTTGGAGAGAGGCATCACAAAAGACCTCGTATGGCTTGGATTCATCCGGCGGAGTCAGAACTGGAGCGGTGATCAATTTCTCTTTCAAAGTGTTGAAAGCAATATCACACTCCGGAGACCAAACATACTTGACGTGCTTCTAGAGAAGATTAGAGAGAGGCTTTGCGATCTTAGAAAAGTTTTCAACGAATCTTCGGCAATAGCTTGCGAGACCGAGGAAGCTACGGAGTTGCTTCACGTTCTGAGGAGGTTCCCAATTCACAATTGCAGACACCTTCTCAGGATTCACGGCAATGCCCTTGGCAGAGATGATATGACCAAGATAAAGAACCTCATCGATCCAAAATTCACACTTGGAGAACTTGGCGTAGAACTGATGTTCCCTTAGCTTATCAAGAACCAAACGCACATGCTTGGCATGATCTTCCTTGTTCTTCAAGAAAACCAGAATGTCGTCGAGATAGACCAAAACGAAGTCATTGGTGTAGGCGTTGAAGATGAAGTTCATCATGCGAGAGAACGTCGGAGGAGCGTTGACGAGACCAAAAGACATGACAGTGTATTCATAAGAACCATAGCTTGTCCTGAAAGCCGTCTTGGGAATATCTTGCTCACGGATACGAATCTGATGATAACCCATACGAAGATCAAGCTTGGAGAATACTTGGGCACCTTTGAGTTGTTCGAACAGCTCGTTGATGTTGGGAAGTGGATATTTGTTCTTGATTGTCTTCTTGTTCAATGGACGGTAATCAACACAAAGTCGGTCCGTTCCATCCTTCTTCTTCACAAAAAGAACACCACAACCCCATGGAGAAGAACTAGGCCGGATGAGACCCATTTTCTCTTGAATATCGAGTTGCTTCTTCAGCTCCTTCAACTCTTCAGGTCTGAGCTTGTAAGGACGTTTGCACACAGGTTCCGTACCGGGCTCAAGATCAATAACGAATTCAACTGGCCGGTGCGGAGGCATTCCTAGAAGCTCTTCTGGAAAGACGTCTTGATATTCGCAAACGACTGGAATTTGCGAGATAGCATCCAGTTCACCCTTCTCATTGAGAGAAAACAGACGGATGGTATTATCCCGAGCGGCAAAGACAATTACATCCTCAAACGAATGAGTCAATTGAATCTGCCTGGCTGCACAATCGAGATGCGCCTTGTGCTTAGTAAGCCAATCCATACCGAGAATAAGATCAATATCCGAGTTACCAAGGATCATTGGAGAAGCCAGAAACTTGAAATCACCCATCGAGATAGAAATATCCGGAACCTCATAGTTAGCGAGCAAACATTTACCCGGAGAGACAACTGCTAATGGCTTATGCATAACTTGAGAAAACCATCCATGCTTAGATGCAAAAGGTCTCGAGATAAAGCAATGCGATGCACCAGTGTCCAAAAGAACTTTTGCAGGAACATCATTAACAGGAAGGTTACCCATGATGACCTCTGACGAATCCTCTGCCTGAGCTGCATTCACCATATTGACCTTGGCGTACTTGGGGTTATGCTTGACCACAACTGTACTTGCCGATCTGACAGGAGGAGGAGGAGGAGGAAGACGCCTCTGGTTGAAACACTTGTTGGCATAGTGACCCTTCTGTTGGCACTTGTTCCACGTGACCTCTGAAAGTGGACGGTGATATGGAGCACTCGATCTTGGAGCTTGAGACGAAGTCTTGTTCTGAAAGCCAGGGTTGGGTGGGTGGGAAGATCCACTGCCACTTTTGCTCTTCTGCTGATACGGCTGACGGAATGGAGGAGGAGGAAGCCAATACTTCTGCTGCTTAGCCACTTGAGTAGAGGAAGAAGGAGTAACAACTCTGACTCGCTTCTTGGAAGCATCACACCTCAACTGAGCAGCCTCTTGCTTCAGTGCCATGTTGTAGAACTCATCGTATCTCAAGGGCTCAAAGAGAACAAGAGCTAGCTGAATTTCTTCTCTGAGACCACCCCTGAACTGGTATATCATGCTCTTCTCATCAGGTACGTCCTGCTTGGCAAAGCGGGCGAGCTTCTGGAAAAACTTGTTGTAGTCATAGACAGACAAAGAGCCTTGCTTCAGGTTGCGGAATTCCTCACGCTTGCTTTCAACCACGCTCCGAGGGATATGATGAGCTCGGAAATCTTGACGAAATTCATCCCAAGTGATAACACGTCCACCTCTGGAGTCCTTGTACTGCTGGAACCATTCTGCAGCTTGATCTTTGAGTTGGAAGGAAGCGAACTTAACAAAATCCTCAGGCCTGACGTTACTGCACTCGAAATGCTTGCACAGATCCACAAGCCAATCGTCAGCATCGGTTGCCTCAACACAATTGCTGAAAGTATTTGGCCCGTTAGCAAGGAACTGGTTGAGTGTAGCAAAATGATTCTGATTGTTGCCTTGGTTCCCTTGGTTGCCTTGATTACGCTCTTGGAGAATTTGCATGATCAACTGTGTGTTTGCATTGGTTGCGGCCATCACAGCTTGCCATGCCTCCGGAGGAGGTGGAGGTGGTGGCGGATCAGGATTCGGAGTCGTGCGCGTTGGAGGAGCCATCCTGAAGAGGTTGACATCCATTAGCACATAGACATATAAATGAAGCTGAATCCAACGGAATGAAAATTGCAACATATAGTCTTCACATCCGAACAAAGTGAACGAATGCATTCCTCTTGAAATGGTCACATATCCGTAAATTGAGAAGCCACTTAGAATTAAGGTAGAGAAATAAATCAACAAGGTACGGATCAAGGACGAATAATCGGTAAGAAATCCTAATCTCAAACCAATATCCGTGGAAGAAGAACTAGAACTACTAGAATTCCCACCTATGAAACTCCCGAACCTTTCCGGTTATGCAATCAGGTGTTGGGGATACAAAGGAAGCATAATATCTCACCCAAACTAACAAATCCTACATCCAGCTGTATCCATCCTTCAACACATAACCAAGAAACCTTCGGAAACCATCTACCTCAACCTTCTAAAAGCATCCGTTATACAAGTTATGGCGATACTCCCGAACTCCCGCCCCAGTACTGGGTGGCGTCGAGGTTATCTCACCAACGAACTGCATAAAAGAGATTTTCGATGTCGGCGTACTAAACTCAGGTATTCCAGAACTGTAAAGATAAAATTATGATGACAACACCTCAGAGCTCAACTCCCCGGGACACTTCCACAAAACCCCTGACAAGAGGCACCAAGACAATGTTCTCATCATAAAACCATCGGAACGATTCCAAGAAACCGGGTGATCCTAAAAAAAATTAGTGAAATTTGAGAAGATAAGAGTCAAAACTCTACGTCAGGATGCCTTACCACAGCGATGAGGAGACTGGGAAGTAAAAGAATTCCTAAGCTCTCCGATATATAATTCCTAAATGACTCAAAACATTTTTCTAGACACAACTCGGCCGCTAAAAACGATCAAGTAATGGGGATCCAAAGGTCGGGGAAGGCTCTGATTACCAACTTGTAACACCCTCGATGCGACTATATCTCCCACGTGTCGAGGCACGACTTAGAGGCATAATCGCATTGAAGGCATATGTCGCAAGTTAGGAAATCTTCACAACATCCGATGTAATATAAATCATAAAGGGGAGATAACATACTTGGCTTACACTCGCCACGTCAATCAAGTACATAAATAACATTACATCATCCAAACACTCATGGCCCGACTACGGCGCCAAAATAAAAGAGAACCCAACAAGCGACACGGTCCCGATCACCCCAACTGGGCACCACTACTGATCATCAGGAAAGGAAACATAGTAACGTTGAGAGTCCTCGTCGAACTCCCACTTGAGCTCAAGCGCGTCTCCTGGAGCGGAATCATCAGGCCCTGCATCTGGTGTAATAGTAATCTGTGAGCCACAGGGACTCAGCAATCTCGCACCCTCGCGATCAAGACTATTTAAGCTAATAGGTATGGCAAGGTAAACATATGTGGAGCTGCGGCAAGCGACTAGCAAGTATGGTGGCTAACTTATTCGCAAAAGAGAGCGAGACGAGGAGGCAACGCGAGCGAGAAACTAGAGAACAACCTGCGCAAACCTTACTCCAACACCGTGTCCGCTTCCCGGACTCCGCCGAGAAGAGGCCATCACGGTAACACAGTCAGTTGATTCATTTTAATTAAGTTAAGGTTCAAGTTATCTACAACCGGACATTAACAAATTCCCATCTGCCCATAACCGCGGGCACGGCTTTCAAAAGTTCAAATCCCTGCAGGGGAGTCCCAACTTAGCCCATGACAAGCTCTCATGGTCAACGAAGGAATATACCTCCTCCCAAGACGTTCCGATCAGACTCGGTATCTCGGTTCTTCAAGACACTTCGACAGGTTAAAACAAGACCAGCAACACCGCCCGAATGTGCCGACAAATCCCGATAGGAGCTGCACATATCTTGTTCTCAGGGCACACTCAGATTGTCTAAACTTCCGGTAGGCCAGCCCAGAGTTGCCACTGGTAGCCACCGCCGGCTGACAGTTTGGACCAACACTCAGAGGAGCACTAGCCCGGGGGGATTTAAATAAGATGACCCTTGGGCTCCGGAAACCCAAGGGAAAAAGAGGCTAGGTGGGAAATGGTAAAACCAAGGTTGGGCATTGCTGGAAAAGCTTTAATCAAGGCGAACTATCAAGGGGTTCCCATTATAACCCAACCGCGTAAGGAACGCAAAATCCGGGAACATAACACCAATATGACGGAAACTAGGGCGGCAAGAGTGGAACAAAACACTAGGCGAGAGGCCGAGCCTTCCACCCTTTACCAAGTATATAGATGCATTAAAATAACAAGATAATATAATGATATCCCAACAAGTAAATAAATGTTCCAACAAGGAACGGTCTTCAATCTTCACCTGCAACTAGCAACGCTATAAGAGGGGTTGAGCAAAGCGGTAACATAGCTAATCAACGGTTTGCTAGGACATGGTGGTTTAGAGGTTTGACATGGAAATTTGGGAGGCTTGAAATCAAGTGGTAGGCTTCGTAGCATTGGCATAGCAAAAGAGTGAGCAAACTAGCATAACAAAGATAGTAGTGATTTCGAGGGTATGATCATCTTGCCTGCATAGTTGTCAAAGTTGACTGGATCCTCGAAAGCAAACTCAACGGGCTCCTCATTAGCGAACTCGTCTCGCGGCTCTACCCAAACAAGACAAACAAGCAACAAGGGCACAATCAACCACGTGCAAGGACCAAACAGGATGATGCAACGATGATATGCTATGCGGGATGCGATGCGGAATGCATATGCAAGAAATGACAGGAAATGCAAGAACCTGGCCTCAACTTGTAAATCCAAGTGTTCCACTGGAAAGATGAGATGAAATCGCTTGAAAACGATATAAAGAACGCCGGAATCGGAGTTACGGTTTGGAAATGGCAAGCGATTCAAATATGACACCGGTCTGCGATTTACAGCAAGTAGCCATCTAAATGCAATGAGATGAACATGCTACAGCACCCAAACATGACAACAAAATGCATGGTAGGGATGCATTCATGATGCTTAACAAAAGTCTAGCACTGAGCTACGGCCAATTCATCCATTAACAGGTTCAAACAAGCATGGCAAAAATGCATATGGTAAAAGATCTCAGACTTAGTGAAATTAACACTTGTCTAGAATTTCAGATCAGGTAGCACTCTTCGGAGCAACAAAACTACATGCTACAGAATCTGAACATGGCAAAGTAAAACATGGCATGGAGCTACACAAAGAGCTTAACAAAAGTCCCTTAGTGACCTTGAACCAAAAGGGATCAGAAAATACAATTGCAAGCATGTGAACATAGCAAAAACATAATCAGTTTTCAGACTTAGTGAAAACTGGCACATGCTGACATATAACTCAAGTAGGCATGTTCACGAGCTCGATGCACTCACTACAGAGCAAGTCATGACAAACTAAGCATACATCCATCAAGAACACACAAATTTCAAGCTAGACATGGCAAGAACAATAACATAGCATGCACGGATCAACTACAACATCATCGGCAAAATTGCAAACAAGTTGACAATCTGCCCAGATTCACAAAGTAGCAAAAGTAGAGCTCGATTGACTCAAGCTAGGGTGCTCCATAATTGCAAACAAAGGCACGGATGGATAGAGCACTACAAGATTAACAAAACATCATTACCGATCATCCTCAAAAGAGGCACGGATTACTAGGAAACAACATGAACATATGGCCATATGAAATAAACAGATCAAGGACTTAGTGGAAATGCTAAGTCCCTGAAATCAGCATTACCAAGTGCACCACTTTGCAAGCTCGTGATAGTCACCACACACATCACAAAAATACATGGGTTGCACCTCTGGAAATATGACAAAACCCTTAACAACACATATGTAGAACTCATGGGCATAACATGCACATATTAATCATGGCAAAAATGACAAAAAGCTAAATGGAGCAGCAGATCTGACAATTATCTCAAGTAGCCCTCTTCTAACAGCATTTCGGGCATCAAGATGAACTCAAATAAAAATGATGCAATGGAATGAAATGGTGTACTCTCTGAGGTGAACATTTTGATATGCTATATGCATGAATCGGAGCTACGGATGCAAAGTTATAGCATGATGAAGAAGGACACATGATCTAGGGAAACTCCAGGACTTAGTAGAATTTCGACCTCCGATCTAGGGTTCGTCCGGCGCGCGAACCGAGGTTGACTGGAGCACTGTTCACCGGAGAGGACCCGGAGCTCGCCGGAGAAGGGCGCGGGCGCCGGATCCGGGCGTGGGGACGCCGGATCTGGCCGGCTACGGGGCGGCGACG
>NC_057809.1:450331422-450370698 GCF_018294505.1 Triticum aestivum | reverse complement strand
CTCGGGGGCCGGCGCTGGGCTCCCGGGCCGCGGCGGCGGCTGGCGGCGGAGGTGCCACATGGCAGCCTGCCACTGGTGCGTGCGGGCGGCGGACGGTGTCCGGCCGGCACGGACGTGTCCGGCGCGGCGCCGTGGATCTTTTTTAGGGTTTGAGACGAGGGGAATCCGGGATTTCGAAGGAGGGGCTATAAATAGGCATAGAGGGAGCTAGGAGTGTCCAAATGAGGTGCGGTTTTCGGCCACGCGATCGTGATCAAACGATCTAGATGATGGAGAAGGCTTAGGTCGGTTTTGGGACAAATTGGAGGGGTGTTGGGCTGCAACACTCACGAGGCCTTTTCGGTCCCTCGGTTAACCGTTGGAGTATCAAACGAAGTCCAAATGGTATGAAACTTGACAGGCGGTCTACCGGTAGTAAACCAAGGCCGCATGACAATACTCGGTCCAATCCGGAAATGTTTAATCCCCACACACGAAAGAAAGCTACAAATCACCACCGGAGGAGAACGAAGCGCCGGAATGCAAAACGGACAACGGGGAAAATGCTCGAATGCACTTGATGAACACGTATGCAAATGCAATGCACATGATGACATGATATGAGATGCATGACAACGATAACAACACACGGAGACAAAAACCCGAACCCGAGAAAATAAAATAACTTAACGCCGAAACGGCAAGAGTTGGAGTACAAATTGGGAAAGTTACATCCGGGGTGTTACATGCGTTCACTTCGCGGGCGAACTGCTTGAAGATGCGCTGAGAGGCTGGGGCTTGTGCCCCGCCCAAGATGCAGGCGATCGCGCACGGCTCCTAGAAGCCCCCAGCCCCCTCGTCCTGGTGGCGGTCTTCGTTTCTTCTTGGCTGCAGCGACAGCGGTGGGAGGCCTGCGTTGCCTTGCGGGCGATCCTCGCGAGGGTGATTCCTCCAGTCCCCCTCGCGAGGCTGATCCCTCCAGCCTCCCTCGCGAGGCGGGTCTTGCCAGCGATCCTCGCGAGGTTGGTCACGCCACCCTTGGCGTGGGCCACGGTCTTCCCAGCGTCCTGCGTTCCTTCCTCCTCCTCGGTCGTAGGCCCGGTCACTGCGGTCAGGGCGACGGCCGATCCTTCCTTCTCGCACGGCTCGGAGCTCTTGACATTCGTTGGTGTTGTGGGTGTGGAGGTCATGGTACACACAGTACCGGCCGCCCTTGGAAGGTTCGGGTTGATCTCTGCCTCGCTTGGTGTCTGGTTCTGCCGCGAGCACGGTAGCCCCCTTGCGCTTCACATCCTTGGTCTTGGGCTTCTTCTCTTCTGGGTCTGCGGCAGGCAGCTCGAGGAGGGAGAGACGCCCTTCCTCGGCCCTGGCGCACTTGGTTGCCAGGTTGAACAGCTCCAAGGAGGTGCACAGGTCTTCATGCATCGCCAGCTCCTCCTTCATCTTTACGTCGCGCACGCCGTCGGAGAAGGCCGAGATGATGGCCTCCTCGGTCACCTTGGGAATCTTGAGGCGCGCGTTGTTGAAGCGCTGGATGTACTTATGCAGGGTCTCCCCGGGCTGTTGCTTGATGCGGCGCATGTCGCTTACGGCGGGTGGCCGGTCGCGAGTGCCTTGAAAGTTGGCGATGAAGCGGGTGCGCATCTCGTCCCAGGAGGAGATTGTGCCTGGAGCCAGGTTCAGGAGCCAGGTGCGGGCCCCGTCCTTGAGTGCCATGGGGAACCAGTTCGCCATGACCTTCTCATCTCCGTTGGCAGCTTCGATGCCCAGCTCGTAGAGCTGGAGGAACTCCGCAGGGTCAGCCGTGTTATTGTAGCGAGGAGGCAAGTCTGGTTTGAACTTGCCGGGCCACGCGACGCTGCGTAGCTCGGCGGTGAAGGCGCGGCAACCTGCTGTGGCCACGGGAGGCCTCGGATGACGGGGAGCTTGGTCTTGCATGTCCCCACGCGCTGCTGCTGGGTGCAGCGCGGGGTCTTGACGCGCGGGAGCAGGAGCATGGTCGCAATGTGCTGGAGCAGGGAGCGCCCGGGCAGCTTCTTGCGGGCGAGGGACTTCTTGACAGCTCTGCTCTTGCTGCGCTGGCGCCTGCCGGAGCAGGTTCCGCCCAGGGGCCACGCGCCTTGGATCCATGGCATCTTCCTAAGGAGGAGGCGGTCGGGGCGCCGCCGGAGCTTCATTGCCCGCGCGGGGCGGGGTGCGGTGCAGCGGAACGGACGGCGCAGGAGAGCCCCCTGCGGCACGGACGAGCTCGGCGACGCGGTCGAGCCATTCTTCGTAGACGTCGTCGATGGGGCGGTAGCGTAGGAGCTCGTTCGCCACGATGAGTGCAGCTTGAGCCTCCATGGGCGCGCGGAGCGCGCGGGACAAAGAACCAGCTGGGGTGAGCAGGGAGTTGCGGTGCGGCCGTCTTGCCGCACGGACGGATGCTGGGATGATGCTTGCCGCTCGTCCCCCACCGGGCCGGTGGCGGCGTTGACGGCAGGTGACGGGGAACGGCGAGGGCGCCCGCCGACAGGGGCTGTCTAGGTGACGTGGGAAGCGAGCGTGGCCCGGCGCTCGGCGCGGGCCCGACGAGCGTCAGACATGGGCATGATGGTCGGAGGAGAACGGGGTGGTGGAAGACGAATCCCGGCACACCCCTACCTGGTGCGCCAAATGTCGGACTTCGGGTTCCGGCAGACCCTTGAGGTTCGAACACTGGGGTGCGTGCGGAGCTTTCGTCTCCTACCTACCTACACCCCTACGCCTTGCTAGGATCTAAACTAAGGAAAGAACAACACAAGAGACACAGGGTTTATACTGGTTCGGGCCACCGATGTGGTGTAATACCCTACTCCAGTGTGTGGTGTGGTGGATTGCCTCTTGGGCTGATGATGATGAACAATACAAGGAAGAACAGCCTCGCGAGGGTCTATTCTTGGCTGGGGCGATGAACTGCTGGGAGGAGCTCAGTCGCCCTTCTCTCTCCTCTCTCTCTCTCTCTCTCTCTCTCTCTCTCTCTCTCTTTGCCCTTGGTCCTCTCTCCGATGTGGGTGGCTGGTTCTATTTATAGAGGCCCTGGTCCTCTTCCCAAATATCGAGTGGGAAGGGAGCCAACAATGGCGGGCTAATTTGAAAGGGGACAACTAGTGCTAGCTATCCTGACAAAAGTAGTCTTCGCCTGCGCAAAGCTCTGGTGATGACGCCGTCTTGGGCTCCACGGTGACCTCCATCTTGTAGTCCTCCTGGTCTTGGTCTCGTTGCACCGAAATGGCAACCTTTGCCTGATGCCTCGGTACTCCGCGGCTGCGCTTGCCCCCCTTGCACCAAAGAGAGAAGGAGGACACTGCGCGGGCTGGCACCCGCCTAGCGCCCTCGGTCGTCATGTCTTGCGTCACGGGCACCTCGTGAGGTACCCCGCCTTGATCTCTCCGCCTCCTCGTGAGCCAGCCTGACGAGGCCGTGCCTAAGGAAGCTCCACGTCGTCCGCCCCGCGAGGCTTGGCCCCTCGCGAGGGTCTTGGGTTTGTGTTGGTGAAGATGGGCCGCGCTGGGCCCCCTTTTGAGCCATGCCGCAGGCCGCAGGCAGGCAAGTCTGGGGACCCCTGCTCCCAGAACGCCGACAACATCCTGTCGTGGTCCGGTCATTACGAACCGTTTTCCCAGCCTGCCACTGCACGTGTTGCAAGGCGGTTTTATTGGCATGCCTTGTCGAAGCAGAGATCGTGTTCCCCTTATCACGGGATTCTCATCAATACGGGTGTGGGTAACCCAATCGTGCTTGTTAGTATGACTCCTCGATTTTAGGTAAGTTCCAAACGGCCACGCAGAGGACGCTTGGTATTCACCCTCTTTATAAAGGGGCCAAGGCCTGTCCTTTTCTTCTCGCGCTCGATCCTTCCCTTCTCCCACCTCGAGTTCCAACACCCAAGGCTCAGGCTAAGCTCTTCAGACCTTCAACCATGTCCGGATCCATCCTTCAAGGTCGGTGGATGGCATCCTCTGTCACAGAGGAGGACATCAAGAAGCTAAGGGAAGCCAGGTATCTGACCGCTGAAATCTCGCACAGGCTTCCTGCTCAAGGGCAGGTCATCCCCACTCCCGAACCCAACGAGAGTGTCGTATTTGTTTCCCACTTCCTCCGAGGGCTATGCTTTAGTCTTGATCCCTTTGTTAGAGGGCTTATGTTTTATTACGGGCTTGATTTCCATGATCTAGCTCCAGATTCCATCCTTCACATCTCGTTGTTTATCGTCGTGTGTGAGGCCTTCCTCCGCATCACCCCACACTTTGGCTTATGTCTCAAGACCTTCAATGTGAAGCCGAAGATGATTGATGGGCGACACGCAGAATGCGGAGGTGCCATAATAAGCAAAGGCGCCGAAGCTCTATGGCCAAAGGGTTCCTTCCCGGAGGTGTCCAACTTATGGCAGCGGGAGTGGTTTTACATCACAGCTCCCCGAGGTACAAAGTGGGCTGCTGCCCCCGCCTTCCGCTCGGGTCCCCCGCTGCAACTGGCGTCATGGGTCAACAAGGGGCTGGACTGGGGGCGAGTTAATTATGTGCTGACATTGCAAAGTCGCATCCAAGATCTGTTGGGGATCCTAGCAGAAATTTAAAATTTTCTACGCATCACCAAGATCAATCTATGGAGTGATCTAGCAATGAGGGGAAGGGGAGTGCATCTACATACCCTTGTAGATCACTAAGCGGAAGGGTTGCAAGAACGCGGTTGGTGGAGTCGTACACGCAACGATTCAGATCGCGGTCGATTCCGATCTAAGCACCGAACAACGGCGCCTCCGCGTTCAACACATGTACAACCCGGTGACGTCTCCCGCGCCTTGATCCGGCAAGGAGAGAGGGAGAGGTTGGGGAAGACTCCTTCCAGCAACAGCACGATGGCGTGGTGATGGTGGAGGAGCGCGGGACTCCAGCAGGGCTTCGCCAAGCACTACGAGAGACGAGGAGGGAGAGAGGTAGGGCTGCGCCAAGAGGGAGATCAAATCATGTGTTGGGCAGCCCCCAATACCTCAAGTATATATAGGGGGAGGGGAGAGGCTGCTCCCCCTTCTAGGGTTCCCTCCCCAGGGGGCGGCAGCCCTAGATGCCATCTAGGGTGGCGGCCAAAGGGGGGAGGAGAGGGGGGCGCCCTAGGGTGGGCCTTAAGGCCCATCTGGACCTAGGGTTTGCCCCCTTCCCACTCTCCATGCACCTTGGGCCTTGGTGGGGGCGCACCAGCCCACCTGGGGCTGGTCCCCTCCCACACTTGGCCCACGCAGCCTTCTGGGGCTGGTGGCCCCACCTGGTGGACCCCCGGGACCCTCCCGGTGGTCCCGGTACGTTACCGATAGCACCCGAAACTTTTCCGGTGACCAAAACGGGACTTCCCATATATAAATCTTTACCTCCGGACCATTCCGGAACTCCTCGTGACGTCCGGGATCTCATCCGGGACTCCGAACAACATTCAGTAACCGCGTACATACTTTCCCAATAACCCTAGCATCATCGAACCTTAAGTGTGTAGACCCTACGGGCTCGGGAGTCATGCAGACATGGCCGAGACAACTCTCCAGTCAATAACCAACAGTGGGATCTGGATACCCATGTTGGCTCCCACATGCTCCATGATGATCTCATCGGATGAACCACGATGTCAAGGATTCAATCAATCCTGTATACAATTCCCTTTGTCTATCGGTACGATACTTGCCCGAGATTCGATCGTCGGTGTCCCGATACCTCGTTCAATCTCGTTACCGGCAAGTCTCTTTACTCATTCCGTAACACATCATCCCGTGATCAACTCCTTGGTCACATTGTGCACATTATGATGATGTCCTACCGAGTGGGCCCAGAGATACCTCTCCGTTACACGGAGTGACAAATCCCAGTCTCGATTCGTGCCAACCTAACAAACACTTTTGGAGATACCCGCAGTGCACCTTTATAGCACCCAGTTACATTGTGACGTTTGGTACACCCAGAGCATTCCTACGGTATCCGGCAGTTGCACAATAACATGGTCTAAAGAAATGATACTTGACATTAGAAAAGCTTTAGCATACGAACTACACGATCTTGTGCTAGGCTTAGGATTGGGTCTTGTCCATCACATCATTCTCCTAATGATGTGATCCCGTCATCAACGACATCCAATGTCCATGGTCAGGAAACCGTAACCATCTATTGATCAACGTGCTAGTCAACTAGAGGCTTACTAGGGACATGGTGTTGTCTATGTATCCACACATGTATCTGAGTTTCCTATCAATACAATTCTAGCATGGATAATAAATGATTATCATGAACAAGGAGATATAATAATAACTAATTTATTATTGCCTCTAGGGCATATTTCCAACAGTCTCCCACTTGCACTAGAGTCAATAATCTAGTTCATATCACTATGTGATTGCAATGAATCCAACACCCATGGGGTTTGTTCATATCTTGCTTGTGAGAGAGGTTTATTAGTGAATGAGTCTGAACCTTTCAGATCCATGTGTGCTTTACAAATCTCTATGTCATCTTGTAGATGCGGCTACCACGCGCTACTTGGAGCTATTCCAAATAACTGTTCTACAATACGAATCCGGTTTACTACTCAGAGTCATCCGGATTAGTGTCAAAGTTTGCATCGACGTAACCCTTTACGACGAACTCTTTTACCACCTCCATAATCGAGAAAATTCCTTAGTCCACTAGTTACTAAGGATAACCTTGACCGTTGTCCTGTGATGCATTCCTAGATCACACTTGTACCCCTTGACTGACTCATGGCTTAGCACACTTCAGGTGCGGTACACAACATTGCACACTTTAGAGCCTACGTCTAAAGCATAGGCGACGACCTTCGTCCTTTCTCTCTATTCTTCCGTGGTCAGGTCTTGAGTTTTACTCAATACTCATACCTTATAACACAGCCAAGAACTCCTTCTTTGCCGATCTATTTTTGAACTCCTTCAAAATTTTGTCATGGTATGTGTTTGTTTGAAAGTACTATTAAGCGATTTTTATCTATCCTTATAGATCTTGATGCTCAATGTTCAAGTAGCTTAATCCAGGTTTTCCATTGAAAAACACTTTTCAAATAACCCTGCATGCTTTCCAGAAATTCTACATCATTTCTGATCAACAATATGTGAACAACATATACTCATCAAAAATTCTATAGTGCTCCCACTCACTTATTTGGAAATACAAGTTTCTCATAAACTTTGTATAAACCCAAAATCTTTGATCATCTCATCAAAGCATACATTCCAATTCTGAGATGCTTACTCCAGTCCTTAGAAGGACTGCTGGAGCTTTGCATACTTGTTAACATCTTTCAGGATTGACAAAACCTTCTGGTTGTATCACATACAATCTTTCCTCAAGAAAAACATCGAGGAAACAATGTTTTCACATCCTATCTGCAAGATTTCATAAATAATGCAGTAACTGCTAACATAATTCCAATAGACTCTTAGCATCGCTACGAGTGAGAAAGTCTCATCGTAGTCAACTCCTTGAACTTGTCGTGAAACATCTTAACGACAAGTCGAGCTTTTCTTAATGGTGACACTTACCATCATTGTCCGTCTTCCTTTTAAAATCCATCTGCACCCAACAGCCTTACGACCATGAAGTAGTTCTTTTCAAAGTTTATACTTTGTTTTATACATGGATCCTCTCTCAGATTTTATGGCCTCGAGCCATTCGTCAGAATCTGGGCCCACCATCGCTTCTCCATAGCTCGTAGGTTCATTATTGTCTAGCAACATAATTTCCAAGACAGGATAAGTACCACTCTGAAGTAGTACACATCCTTGTCGACCTATGAGGTTTGGTAGTGACTTGATCCGAAGTTTCATGATCACTATCATAAGCTTCCACTTCAATTGGTGTAGGTGCCACAGGAACAACTTCTTGTGCCCTGCTACACACTAGTTGAAGTGACGGTTCAATAACCTCACCAAGTCTCCACCATCCTCCCACTCAATTCTTTCGAGAGAAACTTTTCCTCGAGAAAGGACCTGTTTCTAGAAACAATCACTTTTGCTTCGGATCTGGAATAGGAGGTATACCCAACTATTTTTGGGTATTCTATGAATATGCATTTATCCGCTTTGGGTTCGAGCTTATCAACCTAAAACCTTTTCACATAAGCATCGCAGCCCCAAACTTTTAAGAAATGACAGCTTAGGTTTCTCTAAACCATAGTTCATACGGTGTCGTCTCAACGGAATTGTGTGGTGCCCTATTTAAGTGAGTGCGGTTGTCTCTAATGCCTAACCCATAAATGATAGTGGTAATTCGATAAGAGACATCATGGTATGCACCATATCCAATAGGGTGCAGTTGTGATGTTCGGACACACCATCACACTATGGTGGTCCAGGCGGTATTAGTGTGAAACAATTTCCACAATGTCTTAATTGTGTGCCAAACTCGTAACTCAGATATTCATCTCTATGATCATATCATATACGTTTTATCATCTTGTCACGACAACTTCAACTTCATTCTGAAATTACTTGAACCTTTCAATAATTCAGACCTGTGTTTCATCAAGTAAATATACTCAGCATCTACTCAAATCATCTGTGAAGTAAGAACATAACGATATCCATTGCATGCCTTGAAGGAAATATGCCCTAGAGGCAATAATAAAGTTATTATTTATTTCCTTATATCATGATAAATGTTTATTATTCATGCTAGAATTGTATTAACCGGAAACATAATACATGTGTGAATACATAGACAAACAGAGTGTCACTAGTATGCCTCTACTTGACTAGCTCGTTAATCGAAGATGGTTATGTTTCCTAACCATGAACAAAAGAGTTGTTATTTGATTAACGGGATCACATCATTAGAAGAATGATGTGATTGACATGACCCATTCCATTAACTTAGCACCCGATCGTTTAGTATGTTGCTATTGCTTTCTTCATGACTTATACATGTTCCTATGACTATGAGATTATGCAACTCCCGTTTGCCGTAGGAACACTTTGTGTGCTACCAAATGTCACAACGTAACTGGTGATTATAAAGGAGCTCTACAGGTGTCTCCAAAGGTACATGTTGGGTTGGCGTATTTCGAGATTAGGATTTGTCACTCCGATTGTCGGAGAGGTATCTCTGGGCCCTCTCGGTAATGCACATCACATAAGCCTTGCAAGCATTGCAACTAATGAGTTAGTTGTGAGATGATGTATTACGGAACGAGTAAAGAGACTTGCCGGTAACGAGATTGAACTAGGTATTAAGATACCGACGATCAAATCTCGGGCAAGTAACATACCGATGATAAAGGGAACAACGTATGTTGTTATGCGGTCTGAACGATAAAGATCTTCATAGAATATGTGGGAGCCAATATGAGCATCCAGGTTCCGCTATTGGTTATTGACTGGAGACGTGTCTCGGTCATGTCTACATTGTTCTCGAACCCGCAGTGTCCGCACGCTTAAGGTTTCGATGACAGTTATATTATGAGTTTATGAGTTTTGATGTACCGAAGGAGTTCGGAGTCCCGGATGAGATCGGGGACATGACGAGGAGTCTCAAAATGGTCGAGACGTAAAGATCGATATATTGGATGACTATATTCGGATATCGGAAAGGTTCCGACTGATTCGGGTATTTTTCGGAGTACCGGAGAGTTACGGGAATACGTATTGGGCCTTATTGGGCCATACGGGAAAGAAGAAAAAGGGCCTCAAGGGTGGCCGCACCCCTCCCCTTGGTCTGGTCCGAATTGGACTAGGGAAGGGGGCGCCCCCTTCCTTCCTTCTCCTTTTGCCTTCCTCTTTTCCTATTCCATATGGGAGGTGGAATCCTACTAGGACTAGGGAGTCCTAGTAGGACTCCACACTTGGCGCGCCCCCTCCTAGGGCCGGCCTCCTCCTTCCTTGCTCCTTTATATACGAGGGCAGGGGGCACCTCTAGACACACAAGTTGATCTTCGTGATCGTTCCTTAGCCGTGTGCGGTGCCCCCCTCCACCATATTCCACCTTGGTCATATTGTAGCGGTGCTTAGGCGAAGCCCTGCGACGGTTGAATATCAAGATCGTCACCACGCCGTCGTGCTGACGGAACTCCTCCCCGAAGCTTTGCTGGATCGGAGCCCGGGGAGCGTCATCGAGCTGAACGTGTGCCAAGAACTCGGAGATGCCGGAGTAACGGTGCTTGGATCGGTTGGACCGGGAAGACGTACGACTACTTCCTCTACGTTGCGTCAACGCTTCCACTTCGGTCTACGAGGGTACATAGACAACACTCTCCCCTCTCATTGTTATGCATCACCATGATCTTGCGTGTGCGTAGGAAAATTTTTGAAATTAAAATTACCATGATCACACTCATTGGACTGCACACATCAAAATGTATTACTTCCAACAAGTTGCTTTCTTGTTCCATCTTACTGAAAACGAGGCATTTCAGTCATCTTGCCCATGTGGTATGATTTGCATGTCTCAAGTGATTCAAAATCAAGTGAGTCCAAACAATCCATCTGTATGGAGTTTCTTCATGCATATCTACCAATAGACATGGTTCGCATGTCTCAATCCTTTCAAAACGAGTGTGTCCAGAGATCCATCAACATGGAGCTTCTTCATGCGTTTTATACCAACATGACTCAAATGGCAGTGCCACAAGTACGTGGTACTATCATTACTATCTTATATCTTTTGGCATGAACATGTGTATAACTACGATCGAGATTCAATAAACCATTCATTTTAGGTGCAAGACCATTGAAGGTATTATTCAAACTAGCAAAAGGACCCGTGCGTTGCAACGGGAGAAAAAAAATCGTTATCTTTAAAGACCATGACAACATTTTGCTGCTTCACCGATAACATTTTGGCGAACATTTTCTTCAATTCGCTTAACATTTTTTAATACAGGAACTTTTTCTAAGACTCATGAACATTTTTTTATTTCCCAAACTTTTTTTTTCAAAATTGTGAATATTTTTTGAATATGCATATTTTTGAATCCACAAAGATGTTATGATTTACAAAATTTTAGTCTTAAAGTCATATTATTTGGAATTTTCAGCTCAATCAGAATATATTTGAGTGGATATTTTTCTTTTCTTTTCTTTTCTATTTTATTTTTGAAAATTGAGAATTTGTTCAGCAATGCTCAGTGCTCCCAAGGCCTAACCGGCCGAACCGGCCGAACAACTTTGCCACAGAGATGTGATGCCCCAAAGGCGTCGATAAAGTCGCTTCGGTGCTTGTGGTGCGGTTGATTGGCCACAGAAAGAACACTTGTAGCAACCCGCCGTAGGTAGCTTTGCAGAATGAGATTCTATATTAGCTTTCGTGTGGTTTCAGGATGCATGTTTAGCTTGCCATCATTTGTTTAAAAAAGTTGCTATTCTAAACGTCGCGGCACATAGATTTCTGTATGGTGTAATTGTCTCTCCAAAGACCTGGACTCATTGATATTCAAAGACCTGTGAGATGACGGCGTTCTGTTCGGGACAAATCTTGCTTTTAATCAATTAGAATCCGTGTTAGGGCTAGATATTTTGAACTGGCACATGGAGCAATAATCCTGTCCATTTTCATTTATCCTGCAATGGAAAAAAGGAACATAACGGGTATTGATAATGGCAGGAATGGGCATTTATTTTGAACAATGCATGCGCTGTACGAAGGCGTGGTTTACATGCGCTGCCACTGTGCAAAAATGAGTAATACGGTGCCGTGTAAAACGCCTATTAAAATAGAAGAAAAAAACACCACCGCACCACACGCACCCCACATCCATCTCCACCTGCCACGATTCCTCCCACCAGCCCCCACCTCCCTCCTCCTCTAGCGCATCTCCCCCAGATCCATCTTCTGCCTTTCTCGGGGTGCCGCGCCGCCCACTCCCACGGACACCGCGGCCTCCTCCACCTGGTTTCTTTCCCCGTCGGCACTGTGGCCTCCTCTCCCGCCCAGCTTCTTCCCCACCGGCATGGCGGCCTCCTCTCCCGCCCAGCTTCTTCCCCGCCAGCACGGGGGCCTCCTCTCATGCCCGGCTTCTTTCCCGCCGGCATGGCGACCTCCTCCCCGGCGCCACCGCGAACCCGGTTGTGCGCCACCTGGGGAGCGACCCCCCCTGCTCCGGCGTGCGCGTGCGGGCGCGCAATCCGCCGCGGCCATCTCTGTCCCTCTTGCGCCGCCTCCTCTAGCCACCACCGTATCAGCTGCGCACCCCCGCGCCCGGGGCAAGCGTTGCCGCCGGCGAGCTCCTCCTGTGCGCATCCCCTTCCTTTTCTATGCAGGTGTGTTTTTGCAAAACGAAGCGTTTCTCTTAGATTCCAACTTAAAATAGGAGTGCGGGTTAATTTCTTATAAACAGAGGGACTTTTTTGCAAAATTGCTAGCGACGATGGACGACCAGAAG
The DNA here is from genome assembly GCF_018294505.1 of Triticum aestivum. Classification (NCBI taxonomy): domain Eukaryota; kingdom Viridiplantae; phylum Streptophyta; class Magnoliopsida; order Poales; family Poaceae; genus Triticum; species Triticum aestivum. Next base: position 450,358,332 of record NC_057809.1, on the reverse strand, counting down.
CACTCCGTGCTTTATTAGTAGGGAAAGATAAATAGAGTAACCATTATTCTCCTTAAATGAATAACCGTGTGGCGATAAACATAATCCAATCATGTCTATGCTCCATGCAAACACCAAATAACAATTATTTCGGTTTAACACCAATCCCGATGGTAGAGGGAGCGTGCGATGTTTGATCACATCAACCTTGGAAACACTTCCAACACATATCGTCATCTCACCTTTAACTAGTCTCCGCAGCCTTTTATTTAGAGTTACTAATGCTTAGCAACCGAACCGGTATTTAATACCCTCGTGCTACTAGGAGTACTAGTAAAATACACAATAATATGACGTATATCCAAAATACTTCTGTCGACCTTGCCAGCCTTCTCATCTACCAAGTATCTAGGGTAGTTCTGCTTCAGTGACCGTTCCCCTCATTATAGAAGCACTTAGTCTCGGGTTTGGTTCAACCTTGGGTTTCTTCACTAGAGCAGCAAATGATTTGCCATCTCATGAAGTATCCCTTCTTTCCCTTGCCCTTCTTGAAACTAGTGGTTTAACCATCAACAATTGATGCTCCTACTTGATTTCTACTTTCGCGGTGTCAAACATCGCGAGTTGCTCAAGGATCATCATGTCTATCCCTGATATGTTATAGTTCATCACGAAGCTCCAATAGCTTGGTGGCAGTGACTATGGAGAACCATCACTATCTCATTTGGAAGATTAACTCCCACTCAATTCAAGCGATTGCAGTACTCAGACAATCTGAGCACATGCTCAACGATTGAGTTTTTCTCCCTTAGTTTGCAGGCTTAAGAAATTTGTTAGAGGTCTCATACCTCTTGATGTGGGCACTAATCTGAAATTCCAATTTCAGTCTTTGGAACATCTCATATGTTCTACGACGTTTCAAAACATCGCTGGTGCCACAATTCTAAACCGTTAGTATTACGTACTGAACTATCACGTAGTCATCAAAACGTGTATGTCAGATGTTTCCGAACATCTACAGACGACGCTCGAGGTTCAACACACTGAGCAGTGCATTAAGGACATAGCCCTTCTGTGCAGCAATGAGGACAATCCTCAGTTCACGGACTCAGTCCGCATAATTGCTACTGTCAACTCTCAACTAAATTTTCTCCAGGAACATATCTAAAACAGTAGAACCAAAGCGTGAGCTACGACATAATTTGCAAAGACCTTTTGACTATGTTCACGATAATTAAGTTCATCTAATCAAATTATTCAATGAACTCTCACTTAGATAGACATCCCTCTAGTCATCTAAGTGATACATGATCCGAGTCAACTAGGCCGTGTCCGATCATCACGTGAGACGGACTAGTCATCATTGGTGAACATCTTCATGTTGATCGTATCCACTATACGACTCATGTTCGACATTTCGGTCTTCCGTGTTCCGAGGTCATGTCTGTACATGCTAGGCTCGTCAAGTTAACCTAAGTGTATTGCGTGTGTAAATCTGGCTTACACCCGTTGTATGCGAATGTTAGAACCTATCACACCCGATCATCACGTGGTGCTTCGGAACAACGGACCTTAGCAACGGTGCACAGTTAGGGGGAACACTTTCTTGAAATTATTGCGAGGGATCATCTTATTTATGCTACTGTCGTTCTAAGCAAATAAGATGTAAACATGACAAACATCACATGCAAATCATAAAGTGACATGATATGGCCAATATCATCTTGCGCCTTTGATCTTCATCTTCGGTGCGCGGCATGAACACCATCGTCACCGGCATGACACCATGATCTCCATCATCATGATCTCCATCATCATGTCTTCATGAAGTTGCCTCGCCAACTATTACTTCTACTACTATGGCTAACGGTTAGCAATAAAGTAAAGTAATTACATGGCATTTTCATTGACACGCAGGTCATAAATAAATTAAGACAACTCCTATGGCTCCTGCCGGTTGTCATACTCATCGACATTCAAGTCGTGATTCCTATTACAAGAACATGATCAATCTCATACATCACATATATCATTCATCACATCCTTTTGGCCATATCACATCACATAGCATACCCTGCAAAAACAAGTTAGACATCCTCTAATTGTTGTTGCATGTTTTACGTGGCTACTATGGGTTTCTAGCAAGAACGTTTCTTACCTACGCAAAACCACAACGGTGATATGCCAATTGCTATTTACCCTTCATAAGGACCATTTTCATCGAATCCGATCCGACTAAAGTGGGAGAGCCAGACACCCGCCAGCCACTTTATGCATCAAGTGCATGTCAGTCGGTGGAACCAGTCTTATGTAAGCGTACGTGTAAGGTCGGTCCGGGCCACTTCATCCCACAATGCCGCCGAATCAAGATAAGACTAGTAACGGCAAGCAAATTGAACAAATCATCGCCCACAACTACTTTGTGTTCTACTCGTGCATAGAAACTATGCATAGACCTAGCTCTGATACCACTGTTGGGGATTGTAGCAGAAATTTAAAATTTTCTATGCATCACCAAGATCAATCTATGGAGTAATCTAGCAACGAGGGGAAGGGGAGTGCATCTACATACCCTTGTAGATTGCTAAGAGGAAGCGTTGCAAGAACGCGGTTGGTGGAGTCGTACACGTAGCGATTCAGATCGCGGTCGATTCCGATTTAAGCACCGAACAACGGCGCCTCCGCGTTCAACACACGTACAGCCCGGTGACGTCTCCCGCGTCTTGATCCAGCAAGGAGAGAGGGAGAGGTTGGGGAAGACTCCGTCCAGCAGCAGCGCGACAGCGTGGTGATGGTGGAGGAGCGTGGGACTCCAGCAGGGCTTCGCCAAGCACTACGAGAGACGAGGAGGGAGAGAGGTAGGGCTGCGCCAAGAGGGAGATCAAATCATGTGTTGGGCAGCCCCCAATACCTCAAGTATATATAGGGGGACGGGAGGGGCTGCTACCCCTTCTAGGGTTCCCTCCCTAGGGGGCGGCAGCCCTAGATGCCATCTAGGGTGGCGGTCAAAGGGGAAAGGAGAGGGGGCGCCCTAGGGTGGGCCTTAAGGCCCATCTGGACCTAGGGTTTGCCCCCTTCACACTCTCCATGCACCTTGGGCCTTGGTGGGGGGCGAACCAGCCCACCTGGGGCTGGTCCCCTCCCACACTTGGCCCACGCAGCCTTCTAGGGCTGGTGGCCCCAACTGGTGGACCCCCAGGACCCTCCCGGTGGTCCCGGTACATTACCGATAGCACCCGAAACTTTTCCGGTGACCAAAACGGGACTTCCCATATATAAATCTTTACCTCCGGACCATTCCGGAACTCCTCGTGACGTCCGGGATCTCATCCGGGACTCCGAACAACATTCAGTAACCGCGTACATACTTTCCCAATAACCCTAGCATCATCGAACCTTAAGTGTGTAGACCCTACGGGCTCGGGAGTCATGCAGACATGGCCGAGACAACTCTCCAGTCAATAACCAACAGCGGGATCTGGATACCCATGTTGGCTCCCACATGCTCCACGATGATCTCATCGGATGAACCACGATGTCAAGGATTCAATCAATCTTGTATACAATTCCCTTTGTCTATCGGTATGATACTTGCCCGAGATTCGATCGTCGGTGTCCCGATACCTCGTTCAATCTCGTTACCGGCAAGTCTCTTTACTCATTCCGTAACACATCATCCTGTGATCAACTCCTTGGTCACATTGTGCACATTATGATGATGTCCTACCGAGTGGGCCTAGAGATACCTCTCCGTTACACGGAGTGACAAATCCCAGTCTCGATTCGTGCCAACCCAACAGACACTTTCGGAGATACCCGCAGTGCACCTTTATAGCCACCCAGTTACGTTGTGACATTTGGTACACCCAAAGCATTCCTACGGTATCCGGGAGTTGCACAATCTCATGGTCTAAGGAAATGATACTTGACATTAGAAAAGCTTTAGCATACGAACTACATGATCTTGTGCTAGGCTTAGGATTGGGTCTTGTCCATCACATCATTCTCCTAATGATGTGATCCCGTCATCAACGACATCCAATGTCCATGGTCAGGAAACCGTAACCATCTATTGACCAACGAGCTAGTCAACTAGAAGCTTACTAGGGACATGGTGTTGTCTATGTATCCACACATGTATCTGAGTTTCCTATCAATACAATTCTAGCATGGATAATAAACGATTATCATGAACAAGGAAATATAATAATAACTAATTTATTATTGCCTCTAGGGCATATTTCCAACAAGATCTCCTCAAGAGGGATGTCAGTCTTGTCAAGGTAATGCAAGTTATGCTAGTTCATCAGGTCCTGCCATGCCAGCGTCGATCTCTCCGTATGTGGGAGTTCAACCCGGAAGGACCGTGAACTATTCAGCAATTCTTCGGAGTGACGCTCGAAGAGATGTATGGATTGTTCTTCGGATCACGAATAAAGTGTCCGGACACCATCGAGGATGCGGGTCTCAACTTCAACTGTTTAGATACCCACATAAGTAATTCTGCGGCCGAACATGCTGTCTTTTTATTTGTCATAACATCATTCTGAAACAATCGCTCTCGGCCAGGACTGGATAAGAAAGGCGGAGAGGATCAGGTGTTCGTACCCCCTTCCTGAAGGCTCACCGGATCCTGTACTAGCCAGGATGCTTGAGCACGCACCTTATCAAGTGCCATCAGGGGAAGATAAAGGGAGGAATAAAAAAGCCGAAAGCGGGCTTCACACATTACTCATCCAAACCGGGGGAATTAGTGTCTCCGTGAAGGAGGATAATCAAGGAGAAGAATCTAGAATCCCCTCTCCCCAAGGAAGGAAAAGGACCGCCTCTGAAGACTTGGAAACGAAGGTTTCCAAACGAGGGAAGAAACCTGCGCCAGGGGGTCCTGCCCCGGAGGGCGTCCCTACCGCACAGCACCCGCAAGGGGGGCAGCCTTCCACCGAGCTGTAAGTGAACAAGGGTGCTTTTGGTAAATATATCCTGCTTTATCTCCAAGGACAATAACCGAGACATATATCTTGCAGTCCGGCTCATAGCCCTTCTCGACAGAGTTCGTCTTCAGGGGATCTTCTTCCGGAGATGATGGAGAGCGAAATGCCTCCCCCTGTCTCCCCGCCTCCTGGGGCGGACGACCCTGAGGTGTCATCACGGAGGATTTCTCCTGATCCGCCAAGGTCAGAAGGTAACCCTTCGGCCACCCGAAGTCCGGAGTATTCGGCTCCTAAGGAGAGCAACAGAAAGAGTCTGTCGTTGTTCGGTGCACAACCGGACGCACTGATGGGTCTTTTGGAGCAAGCAGCTATCTCAGAGGCGCATCATACTTTAATGGGTACGGTGGTTGAGAGGATTTCATCCGCCAAAAGTGGGTTGCATGAGGCTTTTACGAGCCTGCTAAGAGGCTTTAAGATACGCAAAGTAATATATAATTTTTTGACGGTACCGCACACGCTAGGTGTGCTCTATACAAATAGTAGCCCCTGAGACTCTGGTTGCTGTCCAAAGACGGCAAACAGGGGATCATAGTCCCAGGTAATGATCGGGCTGCTTTCATGTGCAGGCGGCTGAGGGTCCGGTGGCTGGCCGGACTACTGAGTTTGCCGGACTGAGGTGGCAACTTGATGCGGCAGATGCCGACATTGCGCTTGTGAACAAGCGGCTTGACGAGGCACATGGTATGTATTTTTGGGTGGTCAACAAATATTAAGAGGAGCATGATGCTAGTATCTATAATATGTTGTGATTGCAGATGGAGCTGCCGCCGTGGAGACCCTTCTGGCGGAACTTGCCCGAGCCAAGGAACAAGCTAGGAGAGGTGATGCGGCCGCCCTAAAGGCGGCCGAAGACTTAAGATCCGAACAGGCTTCTCATTGCCAGAGCGAAAATAAAATAGCCAAGATGGCTGTTGAGCTGAAAGATGCCGTCGGCCGATATGAGCTTCTTGAAAAGGAAAGCCAAGCGAAAGCGGCTGAACTGAAGAAAGCCATGGAAGCAGCCAAGGAAACCCGCTCTAAAATCAGAGCGGCGAAGGAGGAGCTCCGTCAAGCCGGAGATATCACGGCTGGTGTTCGCACACGAACACGTCACCGTGTACCCTCGACGCCGAGGGTGATGCACCACAGCTCACGTCGAAGGAGACCCGGCCGGAAGCGCGGTACGCAGGCAATCCGGCGGGCGCTTTTGAAGACCCGAAACCCCGCACGCCCGGGAGGGACCCCGTCTGGACGTGTGGTGGCTATGGTCTGCCCTAGGTCGACCTGATCGCCCCTAGGGCCTCGAGGTTCACCGCCCTGCAAAAAAGAAGAACAGACGAAGAACAAGGAAGAAGAAGAACTAGGGTTAAGAAGAAAAGATAAAAGATAAAAAGTGGTAGATGGATTATCGATTGTGTGTTTTTCAATTGGCCATCACCCCTTAGGTATACTAGGGAAAGGGCCCGCGCGTTGCAACGGGTATAAAATCAATTTGAAAGTTCGTGTGTGCAGCTCCAATCCATCTCCTTCTACCTTGTCTCATCTTCCCTTTTATTTGAAACTGCTGGCAGTAAATACTACAATTGCAAAGGCCACGATTGGACATGTTTAATTAGGATTGCTCTTAGCCTCCCAACACATTCTCAACATAAAAGCATTAATTATAAAGTGTCAACCCAACAATGGTGACCAAGTGAAAAAAGGAAAATAACTTCAAGTAATTCTAGATGGATGGAGTATGTCAACAACAAAGACACGCCACATCATTTTTGAACCAGTGAAAATATCTCACATCCGTATGAAAATCACATAATGTTATCAAGCAGAACAAATACTATAAGTATTTTTCTTTCCTTTGATCCCAACATATACTATTTAGTAGATCAGATAGACAACCAAGGTTGTGCAAGAGCTATTCCGTTAGAGCATCTACAGCAGGACATAGCAAATATGACCCTTTAAACGCCCACGGATGCGCCCGGTCAGTGACCGGGCGTGTCCGTTTTAAGCCCCTATTTGTCCATCCACACAACCACACTCCTCATTTTTCTTCTTCATATGTCCGGTCACTCGCATGTGATTGATGGAGATGAAGATTGGCGCGTCTGTGAGCCCTCATATCCTCCCTAGATTTGAGATGGACATGAGAGTTCACGGACAGCTTGAACGTATAGAAATTGCATGAGGGTCCGGTTGGGTCAGTTTTTTCCTTCTCTCCCTTGTCCGGTCACTGACCCGGGCGCGTCCGCGGGCGTATGAAAGATGATTTGAGGCGTCCGGCTATAGATGCTCTTATTGGTGCCAACTAAATGAAATAAGAAGAACCTGGGACTTTGCTCATATGCATCAAAACAATATGTAAAGGGGTAGTTTCACGAAAAAAACCTAACAAACATAGTGTTTCAAGCCTCAAAGAGGTTGATCTGGATGCCCTCGGTATCTTAGACCTGGCATTACATAGTGTTACACATTGATCTGCAATTCTGTCGATGGCTCTCAATAGCGACTTGCACATGGCACCATGGCTAGGCATTATGTCAAATAGATGAACAATATTACAAAGAACGTGACATAAAAAAATCGTGTTGATAAGTGATAAAACGCCTAACCTGCTCTGCCATGATCATGGTGATGGATGCTCTCTCGGTAGTATCATTGAGGGGGTATGGATGGCAGAGCTAGCTGGACAACATCTAAGATTATGCATGACTGTGGCATTGCCGACCTTGAGCTTCTGCCCGAGCATGTGGCAATATCAGTCATGATTGGATTATGATCTGGGATGCTTAACCTCTCGGATAGTGCAAAAGACTATGATATACAACCTTGGTGTAAGGTTTTAAGCATTATTACCATTATCTAAAAATTCATAGAAATGTAAGTCAGCAGGAATTCCTCTATACTAATACTTATAGGAGCTGCTATATTACAAACTTCAAAAATATCTATGTAATAAGATTTGGATTGCTTAGCACGTCCATGTTATAACCATAATTCTACACAGTAAGTACTCCATCCCCTTGTCTTAATAGTATTTCAGCGAGCTCCTGCTTGGTTTTCAGAAAATAGAATACTCACACATTGCCAAAGGCAAAATTTAAGTTGTGAATTTGAGTCTGGTATCATGTAAGTTGTGCTTGGTTGACTAAAAAAATATACTAATGTCTATTTGATGATAGATACCAACATGTGTTATGAACGTATAATATCACTCCACTTAGTCTAATACCATAATTGGTATAAAAAATTAGTTTGCTTTCTTATTACCAATAGCTTACCAACTTTTCTATCCCAAACAAAGCACTAACCTAAGTTAAAGTATATTGACTTCCAACCCTAAAACAAATTGCAATGCAGTCCCTTAATTAACCCACTTAAATTATTTAAGAACATGGAGGCTACGGAGTTAATTCAAAGCTACAGACTATGCCAAAAAAATTATAGATTGCTCTGGATGAGTACACATTACAGATGGGCGAAGAGAAGCATGAAACAATCATTTTTGTGACCACACACCTAATTGCCGCACCTAATCTTCTCAATGCTCATAGTCATGGGTTCTCTCCCCAGATCCATTGAGGGGCATAACTGAGTGGATCGAGGTGGTAGGCATCAGTGGGTGGCGGCTCCATGACACATCATGTGAGGCATTGTTGACCAGGAGCTTTGCACTGGGATCATGGATGCGGGTTGTGGTTGAGGGAGAAAGCTTGCTTCTCTTCTTCCGGATGTGCAGGTTGGTGGTGGACGCAAGTGTTCAGTGAAGCTCAGAGGCAGAAGGCATCCAACCAAATCATCATACTTGACACTTCAAAATCTGCATCCTTGGACAGAATCCCGTCTGTGATGCCGAGGTTTCACAGCGTGTTGCATTGGTGCCTTCTTACCTCACAGGTGCTCTCCTTCCCCGCTCGCAAGACCCTGCACGGAACGGAAATACTTACCATGATAATCGTATATATCTTCAGGTGCATCGCAATGATTACTTTTGTCAATGAGACAAAACTGAAATATGGATATAATATTCAGTCATTTACATGCGAACTTTTTTGGGAGTTTTTTCCGCTGAGTGCAAATTATATATTATTTTAAACAGATCATGTGATCCTAAGACACATCAGTGGTTTTCACATTAATTATATTGTATTTATGCCATAAAACATATACGTGATCCATCGGTTTCTTAGATGTTCCCCTCCAAACATATGAAGTGGTGAAAAGATTTATAAATCCCGTAACTTATATGGATTAAGAATGTTTATTGCAAATATTGGTACTTCAAATAAATTTGATTGTTGCATAAAGTCGGGAGATGCTCATCTGAATCACCTGCAAATATATAGATTAGCTATTGGTTTCATAAAAAAGAAACTAATTATCTTGCCGGTGTGGCCTTGTGGGAATATTCCAACAAAATAAGAACGCGCAATTTTGTTTTCATATACAGTAATTATCAACCTACTGAGAATGCAATAAACCATAGTACATCTAAGCTTATTAAGGGTCTAATCATATATGTATGCATCCATTAATTCCATCTATTCATCATCAGGTGTGTAATTATGCATCCATTAATCCAACATATCCATCAGTTCCATGTTTGTATAACCAAGTACTATACATATAAGAGCTGAAAAAAGATCAAACCTGAGATTAAACGGGCTGGAGCACGACAATCATATGTCCCACTGAACTCTGGAGCACACAAAAATAGTTTGATGCAAAGGAAAAACAAAGCACTTCGATGCTAGGATCAGTTTGTGCTTGTTCGAGTGTTTCGACACTTCGACCACCTACTATCAAAAGAGCACTACTATGTACGATCCACATTATCACTTTGACAGAAATTCAGACCACCTACTATCAAAAGAGCACTACTATGTACGATCCACAGTTGACACTTTGGCAGAAATTCAGAAACACATGTTCCATAGTAGAGTTCAGAAAAATTAACATGTCTGATGCCCGTTGCCTTGGCCTTTACTATCTACTTCATCTTTGAATCCACGGACAACCAAACAAATAAGATCAATCTCCAATCCCTGAAAAATCAACTGAGTATTCCCCTCTCGATCTCTTTGTTGCTCAGCCATGGGAGGCTGCAGAGCCAGAATAGGGGAGCTTGTGTGGGTTGGAGGCTGTCCGCGAGGAGGGCCTGCACGGGAGACGCAAAGTTTGATCTCTGTAGCAGGTCGTGAGCAACACTGGATGGGAGAGGATAGAGGTGTGGAGCCGGCGAGCAGCACACCTCGGGGGAGTGGAGACAGAGATGTCAGGGAGAGGTGGTGGTATCCTTGCGCACGGCAACGCGAGGCGATGGCAGAGATGCTGGGGCCTGGGGGTGCCGCGCGGTGTCGAGGTTAGTCGCCTCGGCGGGGTCCTCACCCACAATCAGGACATCCACCGGCGCTCCATCGTGGCTATCGACGGGCGCCGTGCTCTAGGGAGCCAGTGGCTAGGGCTCCGTCAAGGCTATTTACCGGCGGCGGGGGACTACAACGGTGATTGGGGACGGAAGATGGTGGCGAGGGCTGCCGTAAGCGGTGCCATGGGGGCGCGGCGGTGAAAGGAACCCTAGTTCCGGGGTGTCTCGCGTCCTCGTGCGGGAGAGAGAGGGCCTCTAGAATCCTTTTTTCACTTAATAATTAATAACAGATGAAAGTTTGCGGAGTGCGGGATGATTACCCAAAAAAGCAGGAGACAAAAATTAGGGACTAAGGACGTGCAGACCCAAATTAGTACCACCTCGTTTATATTACGATTTTGTCCATATAAATTGTAAAAGCGTATTATGACATGAGAAGAAAACGTATTGTGACGGTGAATCCACGGAGTCAATCCGTGCTTTATTATAAAAAATATATATATATATATATTATATACTAGTAAAAGTGCCCGTGCGTTGCAACGGGCGAACAACAAAAACTCACAAAAATTATAATGGTCACCATAAAACAATTCAAGTTAATCAGATTACGCCAACTAATGTAAATCCTACAAATCAAATCAATATTTAAGAATAACTCATGTAAGAAAGAGGAACCTGAGCTTAGAAAAAAAGAGGAACTTGCACACCATCCTGCCTTAATGGAAGCTCCTTCTGGCGCTGCTAGTGGCCACCACTGTGCCTCCTTGTCCTCGTGGGCAAACGTGGGAAAGGAGCAGATCCTCAGATCAAGGAGGCCATGGACGGGAGCAGCCGCTCAAGGAAAAGGACTACATATACTAATATCAACACTTCAGTATAGCAATAAACTTATGTGGCATCGCCCAAAAAATTAGTACAGCAAAAGGGCATGGAGTAAAAAAAACATGGTCCAAAATCATCTACTGGAAAAATAAATCAAAAGGACAATGTTTGTGTACCCACATGGGGATCAATGTTTTGTTTTAATGTTCTCTGAAGAGGTTGTGGCTCATGCCTCATGACATTTACAAGAGGAAAATTCAGATCATCTCTAGGTGCTAGCACTTTGCAGAAGCCTGCAAATCCAGTTTGGCTCCTCCAGTTAGTTCATGGTGTGCCGCCGCCTGCAGAAATAAGTCAAGAGCCAGCACATCCTTCGATGCCCGGTGGTGCGCCTAGCTATACAAATTTCACATATTACATGCCAGCTTCTATACCACATCCAATGAATCAGAGAGGCACGCATTTGGTTCGGGAGAATCGCAACGGTTCCCGATTGCAGCGCATTCTGAAACAATATCCGGCGTTTGGTACACGCACACCACGTATTCCGTAGCAGTGCTTTCCGATACAGGGTTCACAAAATTGAAAACGCTCACATGCGGCTGATTAGGAAAACAGGAGTCGGACGGCCAGACCAAACAGATCACGTATTCCTAAAACAAAAAGGTAAAACGGAGCTTCCCGATACCTTAACCGAAGAAGTAACCTGAGGGCGAACCAAACGCGTCGATAGTACCTTTCTAATATTTGCATACCACAATTTGGATAAGGTAGAATTTCATTTTGATAACATTTGTGATGCTGCCTCAAGTGTGTATCAACCTCATCATGGATTCCACCACAAGCTTTGAGAACAGAGAAAATTTGTGTTCCAACAACTTGGCTGGCCATGGTTGCTCCAGATTCCACAGCCAGTCCTGCAATTTTTATTTGGCGGTGTTCATCAGTCCACAAAATAAATGGGTAATGATATGAAGGGGTAAGATGATAGCTAACCATTGTCAAGAATCTAGACTATATCGTTAAGAAGGACCGAGGTGATTCGATGCACGGTCGTGATGACAATTGACCCGGAAAAATGATGTTGTAGTGTGTTCTGGATCAGGTTATCGGTTGCACTGTCCACCGAAGCAGTGGCTTCGTCCAGGACCAGTATCTTGGTGCGCCTAAGAATCGCCCTACCAACACAGAAGCTGACAATGGCCCTGCTCTAGTTCTGTCCATTCTCTACCATTTCGAGGGTAACTTTGAATTTTAGAAATTTCCAAAGAAGCAAGACTACCAAAATATGAACTGTATGGCACAATAGAGCAGACCTGGTGAGTCAAGTTTTAGCTCCTTTCTCCGAACTTCATCTCATAGCCGACAGTAATCCAAGGCCTGAAATGTCAAATAATATTTTTCAGATAAGTTAAGAAGATCATAGGGCCTCTGTATTCGATAAATGCAAACAACCATATTGTGGAGACATATCAAACTAAAAAACAATTGCGAGCACTTTAAAAGAGGGCCCTCTATTTCTGTTATTTTTTAATTCACCATGACCACTTTGTGCACACGCAGATGTAATCAACATAACAACATCTGTATTCATCAACCTCTGAGATGGAAATCAGGAGACATATTTGTGAACTCAGATGTTAATTGTGAACCATCTCCTAAGCTTGCCTGCTGAAGTAAGCCACTGTTTTCATGTTCCAAGAGGTCAAATTTTCATGCTGGTTCTAGTGATATTTTTCTGACTGAAATTATTTGTTAACATATACATATAAAATCATACTGATTGTAGAGGAGCTAAATATCTCAACCCCTTTTTACTGAAAATGATATGGATATCATACTCGTGTATTCAATGATGGCATAATGTTCCTGTTTTACTCTCTGAACTATATGTGCAAGGACAAAGCGAGAGCCATGGGGAAAACAAAAAAGGATCAATGTAGTGAGTTTGAGTGTGCATGCAACAGTCTGGAACATCAAATTCATTACACTGATACAACCACAAAGTACAGAACTTGCATATACTAACTTATTAAGCTCTGCAGTGTCATCACAAATGTGTTGAAGCAATCTGTATAAAAAGTTACTTACCTATGGAGGAGCATGTCTGGTTGTGGTGGTAGTCGGACTTGGGGCCAAAGGAGATGAGGTCACGGCCCTTGTCAAGGACGACATCTACCTCGCCAGCTCCCAACTTGGCACTGTCAAGGCCCACTGCAACATTGAGCTCCCAACAACGCTAACTTTTCCATATGAAAGAAGCAAATATTACTTAACAACAATAAATTATGTTCTCAAATTCAACATCCTTCAGAGCACCGGGGTCTCTAGCTCTCTGCCAATCCGAAGTTCCAAACGGTCCAATGCGAAAACCTCACAAAGTCACCACAAGCTTATTTCCTGATCTTTCGGTTCGAAAGAACTCCGAAGAATTTCAGGTATCATCAACCTGAGAATGGAAACAAAGCTTGGAAATGTCACTGCTAATCGATGGCACAATTAGTTTCAGAAATATATACAAAGAGCAGAGGTTCTGGAAATATTTTATAAACTGCCAGCGTCTAGGATTCTAATCTAGAAAAAATAGAACACATAAGGTTTCTGGTATTTTTTCTATTATTAAGGACTTGTAGCCTCCTGACTCCTATCATGAAGTGGCTTGCTTGGACCTCATGCAGGAACTTAACATACTTGATGTGCTTAACATTCAAAGGACTGATGTGCTTGATGGCGATTTGAACTACATGTCTTCTTATGTTATCCATTATCATAACCACATATGAAAATTACTAATTAGTATAAAATCACCCCTTTGATGTGAAAAGCATCTAAACAGATGATTGGCAATAGTACTGCACATAGCTAAATTATTTGGACTGGGTTGACCACTGAAGGCCATGCTACACCGTTGATCCCATCATGTAGGCCTAAATTCGCGTTGTTGGTGTGGTTGGGCATTTCATCAAACACCCAGAAGGACATAGTTTAATCAGTACAGAATTTGCCCACCAACGAATTGAGAGAGAAGCACTCAAAGAAGCATGGAGAACGGCACCATACCTCCCCCGCCTTTGCCGCCACCGCCCTCCTCCACCTGTATATCCCTTCCCCTCCACACCTCATGTCGTTGCGCCGCTGCAGCGGCAGGAGGACGATGTTGCTGCTTATCTGGAGGGACACGACCGGGAGGGAGCTCGAGGGAGTCGCGTCGATAGGGGGGCGCTACCGGTGGCGAGTTGGTTCAGCGCACAGATGGTTAGTCGTGGCGGCGCGAGATGCAGGGGGAGTTTTCGCCAGCGGCGCGCAGAGATTTGACTCGCAGGCGGTGTCGGAGTTGGGGCGCTGGAGTTCGGGGTGAGGACATGGAGGAGATGGGTCATGCCCTCGAGCTCACCTCCCCGAGATCCTGGTGCTGTCGTCCTCCTCGAATTCCTGTTGCCCGATCCGGCCTCCGTGGCATGGGTGTACTCCTTTGAGCGAAAGGGTGGCTCCGCAGATGCGAAGGCTGACGGCGTGGAGGGGCCCTGAATTAGTACCACCTTGCGTATATGCTTTAAATTTAAACTGAAAACGTAAATTCGTAGGAAGAAAGTGTATTGTGATGGTGAACCCACGGAGTCAATCCGTGCTTTATTATTAAAAAAAATAGTAAATAGTAAATATGCCCGTGTGTTGCACCGGGCGGAAAAGGGCACGACCTGCTTTTTATCCCATTATGCACCATTTTTTGTATCTAATTTTAATATACATCGATAATAAGGTTAGATTGATTAGTTCTTTATACGTAGCATGAAGTTCAGACGTGAAGAAGCCACCTTAGCGTTCTTCATTTGTTTTTATGGAAGAGTAGTTTTTTCTTGAAATAGATTGTCTGTCATTTTCTTTTTGCTTTTCTGAAAAACGCCTCTGTTCAGAAAGTCTCCTTTGATCTAACAATGATATTCATCATTGGATGCAAAATGAACGCTCGTGTATAACTCTAGGACTAAAAACATAAAGCATTGTAAGTCCGTTTCACAAAGCTATGATATGTGTGTGTGTGTGTGTGTGATTCAAAAAACATGTCAGCTAAGCTCAAAGGTTTCATCCATCATTAAAGGAAACAATTTTATATTTAAACATGCCAATTTCGTGGGCACTGCATCTCACTACAATTTTATGACTTCAGGGAGATAAGATACATGTAGATGCATAATGTTTCTTTCTCATGCCAATTAGCTAATCAACAGGGCACAAAATAGGGAGATAAACTATGGCAAGCAGGCAACCGAATTGACATAGCAACAACTTTGAATTTAGTTCAATAGTAATGGAAGGACCAGAATTAGTGAATCATAAACATGAAGGGTCGAAGCACTAAATCAGCGTGTGCTCAGCTCGGTCACCATAATCTACTTTATCTTCGCTGTGGGTTAAATGATAATCTACTTATCTCGTAGTAAAAAATTCTCAGCAAGCTTGAATATTAATTAGTTTATAGGCCAATCACTTGCTCCAAACTGCCATAGGAAAAACCAACAAATAGGAGCAGATGGCAACAGTGGTGAACATAAAAAAAATTGACAGTGCCTATACTTCGAGCCAAATATTACTGCTGTTAAGACAACATTATTGACTAATTAATCTTTCCAGTAGGCTTTTCACCAGCGACGTGTTATATATTACTACCGAAAAATAGTAAATATGATAATAATAAAACTAAAATTTTGCAGTTGAAAACATGGATTTTGTAGCAGACCAAATAGTCCTAAACCTGAAGCAAAATAGAACATGGCATATAAAAGTATTCTGTAAGAAAAAAACACCATGCACACTCTTTTATTTTTCATCTACAGATTCGTGGCACCCGAAATAGAGTAGTCCAAAATCCATCTCCTCTTACAAACCCTTAAGAACCGAGCAATTAAACATCATGGAAAGATAGAACTAACATAAATTCATACCAAAATTTACCTGGCAGCTCCAAAAGGTTAACAGGCATTCCCAAAAGACCATTGTTCTCTGCCCCTGTATGACATCTGCACCAAAATTATAAGAATAAAGAACCACTTTCTCCTCTAAACTTAATTAGCACCTGTATCTCCTATGGATGATGTTTACTCAACTCTGTTTAATCTGCTCACAGGAATAGAATCTCATGTGGGTATTAACCACAATCATGGCATTGGCAATGCCCGCAATGGTATGGACCCAATGTTGGGTTTCGTAGTAATTTCAAAAAAATCCCTACGCTCACGCAAGATCATGGTGATGCATAGCAACGAGAGGGGAGAGTATGATCTACGTACCCTTGTAGATCGACAACGGAAGCGTTTGCTTGATGTAGTCGTACGTCTCCACGGCCCGACCGATCAAGCACCGAAACTACGCACCTCCGAGTTCTAGCACACGTTCAACTCGATGACGATCCCCGGACTCCGATCCAGCAAAATGTCGGGGAAGAGTTCCGTCAGCACGACGGCGTGGTGACGATCTTGATGTACTACCGTCGCAGGGCTTCGCCTACGCACCGCTACAATATTATCGAGGACTATGGTGGAAGGGGGCACCGCACACGGCTAAGAATATGATCATGTGGATCAACTTGTGTTCCTAGGGGTGCCCCGGCCTCCGTATATAAAGGTTCAAGGGAGGGGGGCCGGCCGGCCAAGGTGTGGCATGCCAGGAGGAGTCCTACTCCCTCTGGGAGTAGGACTTCCCCTCTTTCCTAGTTGGAATAGGATTCGTGGGGTGGGAAGAGAGAGAGAGAGAGAGAGAGAGAGAGAGAGAAGGAGGGGGGCGCCGGCCCCCTCTCTCCTTGTCCTATTCGGACTAGGGGTGAGGGGCGCGCGGCCCAGCCCTGGCTGCCTCTTCTCTTCTTCCACTAAGGCCCACTAAGGCCCATATACCTCCCGGGGGTTCCGGTAACCTCCCGGTACTCCGGTAAAATCCCGATTTCACCCGGAACACTTCCGATATCCAAACATAGGCTTCCAATATATCAATCTTTATGTCTCGACCATTTCGAGACTCCTCGTCATGTCCGTGATCACATCCGGGACTCCGAACAACCTTCGATACATCAAAATGCATAAACTCATAATATAACTGTCATCAAAACCTTAAGTGTGCGGACCCTACGGGTTCGAGAACAATGTAGACATGACCGAGACACGTCTCCGGTCAATAACCAATAGCGGAACCTGGATGCTCATATTGGCTCCTACATATTCTACAAAGATCTTTTATCGGTCAGACCGCATAACAACATACGTTGTTCCTTTTGTCATCGGTATGTTACTTGCCCGAGATTCAATCGTCGGTATCCCATACCTAGTTCAATCTCGTTACCAGCAAGTCTCTTTACTCGTTCTGTAATACATCATCCCGCAACTAACTCATTAATTGCAATGCTTGCAAGGCTTAAGTGATGTGCATTACCGAGAGGGCCCAGAGATACCTCTCCGACAATCGGAGTGACAAATCCTAGTCTCGAAATACGCCAACCCAACATGTACCTTTGGAGACACCTGTAGAGCTCCTTTATAATCACCCAGTTACGTTGTGACGTTTGGTAGCACACAAAGTGTTCCTCTGGCAAACGGGAGTTGCATAATCTCATAGTCATAGGAACATGTATAAGTCATGAAGAAAGAAATAGCAACATACTAAACGATCGGGTGCTAAGCTAATGGAATGGGTCATGTCAATCAGATCATTCAACTAATGATGTGATCCTGTTAATCAAACGACAACTCTTTGTCCATGGTTAGGAAACATAACCATCTTTGATTAACAAGCTAGTCTAGTAGAGGCATACTAGTGACACTCTGTTTGTCTATGTATTCACACATGTATCATGTTTCCGGTTAATACAATTCTAGCATGAATAATAAACTTTTATCATGATATATAAGGAAATAAATAATAACTTTATTATTGCCTCTAGGGCATGTTTCCTTCAGTCTCCCACTTGCACTAGAGTCAATAATCTAGATTACACAGTAATGATTCTAACACCCATGGAGCCTTGGTGCTGATCATGTTTTGCTCGTGGAAGAGGCTTAGTCAACGGGTCTGCAACATTCAGATCCGTATGTATCTTGCAAATCTCTATGTCTCCCACCTCGACTAGATCCCGGATGGAATTGAAGCGTCTCTTGATGTGCTTGGTTCTCTTGTGAAATCTGGATTCCTTCGCCAAGGCAATTGCACCAGTATTGTCACAAAAGATTTTCATTGGACCCGATGCACCAGGTATGACACCTAGATCGGATATGAACTCCTTCATCCAGACTCCTTCATTCGCTGCTTCCGAAGCAGCTATGTATTCCGCTTCACACGTAGATCCCGCCACGACGCTCTGTTTAGAACTGCACCAACTGACAGCTCCACCGTTTAATGTAAACACGTATCCGATTTGCGATTTAGAATCGTCCGGATTAGTGTCAAAGCTTGCATCAACGTAACCGTTTATGATGAGCTCTTTGTCACCTCTATATACGAGAAACATATCCTTAGTCCTTTTCAGGTACTTCAGGATGTTCTTGACCGCTGTCCAATGATCCACTCCTGGATTACTTTGGTACCTCCCTGCTAGACTTATAGCAAGGCACACATCAGGTCTGGTACACAGCATTGCATACATGATAGAGCCTATGGCTGAAGCATAGGGAATATCTTTCATCTTCTCTCTATCTTCTGCAGTGGTCGGGCATTGAGTCCGACTCAACTTCACACCTTGTAACACAGGCAAGAACCCTTTCTTTGCTTGATCCATTTTGAACTTCTTCAAAATCTTGTCAAGGTATGTGCTTTGTGAAAGTCCAATTAAACGTCTTGATCTATCTCTATAGATCTTTATGCCTAATATGTAAGCAGCTTCACCGAGGTCTTTCATTGAAAAACTCTTATTCAAGTATCCCTTTATGCTATCCAGAAATTCTATATCATTTCCATTCAGTAATATGTCATCCACATATAATATCAGAAATGCTACAAAGCTCCCACTCACTTTCTTGTAAATACAGGCTTTTCCAAAAGTGTGTATAAAACCAAATGCTTTGATCACACTATCAAAGCGTTTATTCCAACTCCGAGAGACTTGCACCAGTCCATAAATGGATCGCTGGAGCTTGCACACTTTGTTAGCTCCCTTTGGATCGATAAAACCTTCCGGTTGTATCATATACAACTCTTCTTCCAGAAATCCATTCAGGAATGCAGTTTTGATATCCATCTGCCAAATTTCATAATCATAAAATGCGGCAATTGCTAACATGATTCGGACAGACTTAAGCATCGCTACGGGTGAGAAGGTCTCATCGTAGTCAATCCCTTGAACTTGTCGAAACCCTTTTGCGACAAGTCGAGCTTTGTAGACAGTAATATTACCGTCGGCGTCAGTCTTCTTCTTGAAGATCCATTTATTCTCAATTGCTTGCCGATCATTGGGCAAGTCAACCAAAGTCCACACTTTGTTCTCATACATGGATCCCATCTCAGATTTCATGGCTTCAAGCCATTTTGCGGAATCTGGGCTCACCATCGCTTCTTCATAGTTCGTAGGTTCATCATGATCTAGTAGCATGACTTCCAGAACAGGATTACCGTACCACTCTGGTGCGGATCTCACTCTGGTTGATTTACGAGGTTCGATAGTATCTTGTTCTGAAGTTTTATGATCATTATCATTAGCTTCCTCACTAATTG
This sequence comes from Triticum aestivum, assembly GCF_018294505.1. Taxonomy (NCBI): domain Eukaryota; kingdom Viridiplantae; phylum Streptophyta; class Magnoliopsida; order Poales; family Poaceae; genus Triticum; species Triticum aestivum. The sequence continues at coordinate 450,338,502 of NC_057809.1, read as the reverse complement.
GTGTGGGTGTCACAGAAACAGTTTTCTGTGATGCACTACTTTCCAATAAGGGAGCAGATACAGTTACCTCGTCAAGTTCTACTTTCCTCCCACTCACTTCTTTCGAGAGAAACTCCTTCTCTAGAAAGTTTCCGAACTTAGCAACAAAAGTCTTGCCTTCGGATCTATGATAGAAGGTGTATCCAATAGTCTCCTTTGGATATCCTATGAAGACACATTTCTCCGATTTGGGTTCGAGCTTATCAGGTTGAAGCTTTTTCACATAAGCATCGCAGCCCCAAACTTTTAGAAACGACAACTTTGGTTTCTTGCCAAACCATAGTTCATAAGGCGTCGTCTCGACGGATTTTGATGGTGCCCTATTTAACGTGAATGCGGCCGTCTCCAAAGCATAACCCCAAAACGATAGCGGTAAATCAGTAAGAGACATCATAGATCGCACCATATCTAGTAAAGTACGATTACGACGTTCGGACACACCATTACGCTGTGGTGTTCCGGGTGGCGTGAGTTGCGAAACTATTCCGCATTGTTTCAAATGTACACCAAACTTGTAACTCAAATATTCTCCTCCACGATCAGATCGTAGAAACTTTATTTTCTTGTTACGATGATTTTCAACTTCACTCTGAAATTCTTTGAACTTTTCAAATGTCTCAGACTTATGTTTCATTAAGTAGATATACCCATATCTGCTTAAGTCATCTGTGAAGGTGAGAAAATAACGATATCCGCCACGAGCCTCAATATTCATCGGACCACATACATCTGTATGTATGATTTCCAACAAATCTGTTGCTCTCTCCATAGTACCGGAGAACGGCGTTTTAGTCATCTTGCCCATGAGGCACGGTTCGCAAGTACCAAGTGATTCATAATCAAGTGGTTCCAAAAGTCCATCAGTATGGAGTTTCTTCATGCGCTTTACACTGATATGACCTAAACGGCAGTGCCACAAATAGGTTGCACTATCATTATCAACTCTGCATCTTTTGGCTTCAACATTATGAATATGTGCGTTACTACTATCGAGATTCAATAAGAATAGACCACTCTTCAAGGGTGCATGACCATAAAAGATATTACTCATATAAATAGAACAACCATTATTCTCTGATTTAAATGAATAACCGTCTCGCATCAAACAAGATCCAGATATAATGTTCATGCTTAATGCTGGCACCAAATAACAATTATTTAGGTCTAATATTAATCCCGAAGGTAGATATAGAGGTAGCGTGCCGACCGCGATCACATCGACTTTGGAACCGTTTCCCACGCGCATCGTCACCTCGTCCTTAGCCAATCTTCGCTTAATCCGTAGTCCCTATTTCGAGTTGCAAATATTAGCAATAGAACCAGTATCAAATACCCAGGTGCTACTGCGAGCATTAGTAAGGTACACATCAATAACATGTATATCACATATACCTTTGTTCACCTTGCCATCCTTTTTATCCGCCAAATACTTGGGGCAGTTTCGCTTCCAGTGACCAGTCTGCTTGCAGTAGAAGCACTCAGTTTCAGGCTTAGGTCCAGACTTGGGTTTCTTCTCTTGAGCAGCAACTTGTTTGCTGTTCTTCTTGAAGTTCCCCTTCTTCTTCCCTTTGCCCTTTTTCTTGAAACTAGTGGTCTTGTTGGCCATCAACACTTGATGCTCCTTTTTGATTTCTACCTCCGCAGCTTTCAGCATTGCGAAGAGCTCGGGAATAGTCTTATTCATCCCTTGCATATTATAGTTCATCACGAAGCTCTTGTAGCTTGGTGGCAGTGATTGGAGAATTCTGTCAATGACGCAATCATCTGGAAGATTAACTCCCATTTGAATCAAGTGATTATTATACCCAGACATTTTGAGTATATGCTCACTGACAGAACTGTTCTCCTCCATCTTGCAGCTATAGAACTTATTGGAGACTTCATATCTCTCAATCCGGGCATTTGCTTGAAATATTAACTTCAACTCCTGGAACATCTCATATGCTCCATGACGTTCAAAACGTCATTGAAGTCCCGGTTCTAAGCCGTAAAGCATGGCACACTGAACTATCGAGTAGTCATCAGCTTTGCTCTGCCAGACGTTCACAACATCTGGTGTTGCTCCAGCAGCAGGCCTGGCACCCAGCGGTGCTTCCAGGACGTAATTCTTCTGTGCAGCAATGAGGATAATCCTCAAGTTACGGACCCAGTCCGTGTAATTGCTACCATCATCTTTCAACTTTGCTTTCTCAAGGAACGCATTAAAATTCAACGGAACTACAGCACGGGCCATTTATCTACAATCATACATAAACAAGCAAGATACTATTAGGTACTAAGTTCATGATAAATTTAGGTTCAATTAATCATATTACTTAAAGAACTCCCACTTAGATAGACATCCCTCTAATCCTCTAAGTGATTACGTGATCCAAATCAACTAAACCATGTCCGATCATCACGTGAGATGGAGTAGTTTCACTGGTGAACATCACTATGTTGATCATATCTACTATATGATTCACGCTCGACCTTTCGGTCTCCGTGTTCCGAGGCCATATCTGTATATGCTTGGCTCGTCAAGTATAACCTGAGTATTCCGCATGTGCAACTGTTTTGCACCCGTTGTATTTGAACGTAGAGCCTATCACACCCGATCATCACGTGGTGTCTCAGCACAAAGAACTTTCGCAATGGTGCATACTCAGGGAGAACACTTCTTGATAATTTAGTGAGAGATCATCTTATAATGCTACCGTGAATCAAAGCAAGATAAGATGCATAAAAGATAAACATCACATGCAATCAATATAAGTGATATGATATGACCATCATCATCTTTGTGCTTGTGATCTCCATCTCCGAAGCACCGTCATGATCACCATCGTCACCGGCGCGACACCTTGATCTCCATCGTAGCATCGTTGTCGTCTTGCCAATCTTATGCTTCCATGACTATCGCTACCGCTTAGTGATAAAGTAAAGCATTACAGCGCGATTGCATTGCATACAATAAAGCGACAACCATATGGCTTCTGCCAGTTGCCGATAACTCGGTTACAAAACATGATCATCTCATACAATAAAATTTAGCATCATGTCTTGACCATATCACATCACAACATGCCCTGCAAAAACAAGTTAGACGTCCTCTACTTTGTTGTTGCATGTTTTACGTGGCTGCTACGGGCTTAAGCAAGAACCAATCTTACCTACGCATCAAAAACCACAACGATAGTTTGTCAAGTTGGTGCTGTTTTAACCTTCGCAAGGACCGGGCGTAGCCACACTTGGTTCAACTAAAGTTGGAGAAACTGTCACCCGCAAGCCACCTATGTGCAAAGCACGTCGGAAGAACCGGTCTCGCGTAAGCGTACGCGTAATGTCGGTCCGGGCCGCTTCGTCCAACAATACCGCCGAACCAAAGTATGACATGCTGGTAAGCAGTATGACTTATATCGCCCACAACTCACTTGTGTTCTACTCGTGCATATAACATCAACATATAAAACCTAGGCTCGGATGCCACTGTTGGGTTTCGTAGTAATTTCAAAAAATTCCTACGCTCACGCAAGATCATGGTGATGCATAGCAACGAGAGGGGAGAGTATGATCTACGTACCCTTATAGATCGACAATGGAAGCGTTTGGTTGATGTAGTCGTACGTCTCCACGGCCCGACCGATCAAGCACCGAAACTACGGCACCTCCGAGTTCTAGCACACGTTCAGCTCGATGACGATCCCCGGACTCCGATCCAGCAAAATGTCGGGGAAGAGTTCCGTCAGCACGACGGCGTGGTGACGATCTTGATGTACTACCGTCGCAGGGCTTCGCCTAAGCACCGCTACAATATTATCAAGGACTATGGTGGAAGGGGCACCGCACACGGCTAAGAATATGATCACGTGGATCAACTTGTGTTCCTAGGGGTGCCCCGGCCTCCGTATATAAAGGTTCAAGGAAGGGGGGCCGGCCGGCCAAGGTGTGGCGCGCCAGGAGGAGTCCTACTCCCAGAGGGAGTAGGACTCCCCCCTTTCCTAGTTGGAATAGGATTCGTGGGGTGGTAAAAGAGAGAGAGAGAGAGAGAGAGAGAGAGAGAGAGAGAGAGAGAGAAGGAGGGGGGCGCCGGCCCCCTCTCTCCTTGTCCTATTCGGACTAGGGGTGAGGGGCGCGCGGCCCAGCCCTGGCTGCCTCTTCTCTTCTTCCACTAAGACCCACTAAGGCCCATATACCTCCTGGGGGGTTCCGGTAACCTCCCAGTACTCCGGTAAAATCCCGATTTCACCCGGAACACTTCCGGTATCCAAACATAGGCTTCCAATATATCAATCTTTATGTCTCGACCATTTCGAGACTCCTCGTCATGTCCGTGATCACATCCGGGACTCCGAACAACCTTCGGTACATCAAAATGCATAAACTCATAATATAACTGTCATCGTAACCTTAAGCGTGCGGACCCTACGGGTTCGAGAACAATGTAGACATGACCGAGACACGTCTCCGGTTAATAACCAATAGCGGAACCTGAATGCTCATATTGGCTCCTACATATTCTACAAAGATCTTTTATCGGTCAGACCGCATAACAACATACGTTGTTCCTTTTGTCATCGGTATGTTACTTGCCCGAGATTCAATCGTCGGTATCCCATACCTAGTTCAATCTCATTACCGACAAGTCTCTTTACTCGTTCTGTAATACATCATCCCGCAACTAACTCATTAGTTGCAATGCTTGCAAGGCTTAAGTGATGTGCATTACCGAGAGGGCCCAGAGATACCTCTCCGACAATCGGAGTGACAAATCCTAATCTCGAAATACGCCAACCCAACATGTACCTTTGGAGACACCTGTAGAGCTCCTTTATAATCACTCAGTTACGTTGTGACGTTTGGTAGCACACAAAGTGTTCCTCTGGCAAACGGGAGTTGCATAATCTCATAGTCATAGGAACATGTATAAGTCATGAAGAAAGAAATAGCAACATACTAAACGATCGGGTGCTAAGCTAATGGAATGGGTCATGTCAATCAGATCATTCAACTAATGATGTGATCCGGTTAATCAAACGACAACTCTTTGTCCATGGTTAGGAAACATAATCATCTTTGATTAACAAGCTAGTCTAGTAGAGGCATACTAGTGACACTCTGTTTGTCTATGTATTCACACATGTATCATGTTTCCGGTTAATACAATTCTAGCATGAATAATAAACTTTTATCATTATATATAAGGAAATAAATAATAACTTTATTATTGCCTCTAGGGCATATTTCCTTCACCCAATACCCCTCCCGCTCTGCTCTCTCCCCTGCCGGTGTTTGCCATTATACCGGAGGACGTCACCGCGTGGGATGCTGAACGAAGGCACCGCCACCGGGATCTGGATGTTTCACAGGAAGGTTGTTCACCCAATCATCCTACATCCCTGATGTCATATGAAAAAATTTCCATGTGGAACATCAACACGAAATCAAGAATAAGTCTTCGTGTTTAGTGAGGTAGTGCTAAATCAATTTCCTATGCCGCTTAATCAATTTCCTGATTTCATGAAGCCATATAAAAGATATTTCCCTGATAAAGTACTAATTCTTCAAACACAAATTTCTTGTGGGAATTAGCACAAACATTTGCTTGGCAACCAAAACTCGGTTTCTCATATTACATTGTACTGTAGTAATGTAATGGGTACTATCGATCTTCTCAAACATAATAAGAAGGGCTAGCTTATAAACAGAAAACACTGTTTTATGGCTCAATAAGTATTAGCAAACATGACATGATAGCAGGAGTGCTATGATCAATTTTACAAAATTGGGCAATAATGTAGCAAGGCGTTCAACTTGTTTGGGCAAGTGATGTTCAGCATGTTCAGTTTGATCTTACCAAAAGGATCAACGTAATTCAAGACAGGGGAACTGAACCAAGAATACATTGGTGCCTATCAATAACTCCCAATTGGATTTCGCCTTAAATCAGTGCAGGGGTGGCAGGGGAGCACATGTGTATACCTGCACGTGGTCGTGAAGATCGGTTCAGACGAAGTAGCGTCCTCGTCAGCGTTGCAGAGGAGGGCCTGAGTGGAGGAGCCGGCTTCCATGGATAGCACACGCTGAGATGGGGAGCGGCTACACGACAAAAAAATCGGAGGCCAGCAGCACATTGGAAATCCATCAAGAGTTGGCCTGCAGTGTTGGAGTATATAGTCAATGTTCTCAAGACTTTGCAGATTCAACTTCTCAAGTAAAATCATAGTAAAATTGATTCGTTTTACACATTATGAACATTCAGAAGCAGATAACAAAACTATCAGGCGGCTATTCACTGTTGCTAAAATTGTATCTGACCATTAGATGAGTAAGTCACCAGAGAAGTTGTTATGTATATAGAACATGTACTTCCAACACTCATGGGTGCTGCCCACACGCCACAACAAAAACTTTGATACAAAATCAATCAGGGGAGAGCATGCCCATGCCACTGAACTCTCATGCGATCTGGGGGTTGTTGTTGGCCACAGGATGAACTTATGAAGGGCATCTCTAGCAGTTAGCGACGATGCGAGATATGTTTTTTACGGGGAGGAGAGGAATCGGGACACATACCTGGATCAGCCGACCGGAGCCACCGCCGGACCGAGACGCCACGGCCATGGAGCGCCGGCCGCCGCGCTGGATCCTGACCTGATCCGCCTCGCCGCGACGTCCGCCGCTTCCCGCCGTTCCCGCCTCCCTGTCGTTCCCCACTTTCGAGAGCCCTGCCGCCGTCGTCCTACATGTCCCGATTGGATCGGGGCTTCGGGAGCGCCGCCGCTCGATCTAAAGCCAAACGTGCACAGAGGGTTGACGAAGAAAAATAACTGCGGGTTAAATTAGCGAGAACCGTTTATTCGACGGTGAGAGACGGGGCAAGGCCCAACTGGATCGCGGCCCAGTTAAGCGACCAAGAACGTAGCGGTCAATCGAGTCAATTGGAGAGACAAAATTTAGTACCACCTCGAATATGTTTTAAATTTAAACTGAAAGCGTAAAATCACGGGAAGAAGCGTATTATGACGGTGAACCCACGGAGTCAATCTGTGCTTTATTATT
>NC_057809.1:449994328-450001977 GCF_018294505.1 Triticum aestivum | reverse complement strand
CCACCCCGCTTGCCCCGAAAACACTCCCCACCGCCGGTCCGCCGCCGCCCCTGTCGGATTTCGGGTTCCGAAAGACCCTTGAGGTTCGAACACTAGGGTGCGCGCGGAGATTTCACCTCCTACCTACCTGCACTCCTCTGCCTCGCTAAGATCTAAACTATGGAAAGAACAACACAAGAGACACAGGGTTTATACTGGTTCGGGCCACCGTTGTGGTGTAATACCCTACTCCAGTGTGTGGTGTGGTGGATTGCCTCTTGGGCTGATGATGATGAACAATACAAGGAAGAACAGCCTCGCGAGGGTCTGTTCTTGGCTGGGGCGATGAACTGCTGGGAGGAGTTCAGCCACCTTTCTCTCTCTCTCTCTCTGATCGGAACCCCTCTCTAAAGAGCCTCCTCCTTCTCAGCTCTCTTTCTATCCTTCTCCCCTTCTCTTCTCTTTTTTCCCTTTTTTTTCTTGCGAGTGGCTGATCCTATTTATAGAGGCCCTGGTCCTCTTCCCAAATATCGAGCGGGAAGGGAGCCAACAATGGCGGGCTAATTTGAAAGGGGACAGCTAGTATCAGTTATCCTGACAAAAGTAGTCTTCGCCTACGCAAAGCTCCGGTGATGACGCCGTCTTGGGCTCCACAGTGACCTCCATCTCGTAGTCCTCCTGGTCTTGGTCTCGTTGCACCGAAATGGCAACCTTTGCCTGATGCCTCGGTACTCCGTGGTTGCGCTTGCCCCCTTTGCACCAAAGAGGAAAGGAGGACACTGCGCGGGCTGGCACCCGCCTGGTGCCCTTGGTCGTCATGGCTTGCGTCATGGGCACCTCATGAGGTACCCTGCCTTGGTCTCTCCGCCTCCTCGTGAGCCAGCCTGACGAGGCCGTGCCTGAGGGAGCTCCGCGTCGTCCGCCCCGCAAGGCTTGGCCCCTCGCGAGGGTCTTGGGTTTGTGTTGGTGAAGATGGGTCGCGCTGGGCCCCCTTTTGAGCCACGCCGCAGGCCGCAGGCAGGCAAGTCTGGGGACCCCCATTCCCAGAACACCGACAGTAGCCCCCGGGCCCAAGGCGCGCCCGGACTTGGCCGTGCAGGGAGGCGGAAGGGCAAGAGCGAAGTGCCGCGGGCCCTAACAGCCTACGGCCTTGGGCGCCGCATGGCGGTTGGTTGGACGTGGGCGCCTCCACTTCCCCGTGGCGCCTCGGCAACCGCACGGACTGGACAAGTCCCTGCATGCAAAGTGGGTCATGATTACCTGCAATCGTGGAGGTCGGCGGTTGGCCTGCACCGGCCATAAGTACGGAACAGCGCGCGCCCTTCCAGTCCATCCCTCCTTGCTTCTCCTTCTTCCCGATCCTTGCTCCGTCTTGCTGCGATGGCTCCGATCCGCCGGTTCTCGATGGCAGAGAAGGGAAAGGCTCCCCGAGAGGAACCAGACCCACTCCCGCCGAAGAAACGGCTCGTCCCCCGTGGCCCGGACGAGGGGGCCCTTCAGGTGGTGTCGAGGCCTTGGTGTGAGCGGGCGCCGCCGGGGTTCCCGCTTCCATTGTACGCCCACGTCGAGGGCCCTGAAGGAGCTGATGCTGACCACCACGGGCGGCGCCGCCGTCGGCGCCGACGGGTCACGAAGGTGTGGGACGTCCCCCCTGGGGTCCACACCGAGGGCTCCTCCCAAGAGTTCGTGCTCCACGTCGCCATTCCTCTTCAGTCTTGGATCCGCCTTCCTCCCTTCTTCGCCTCCATCATCCCGCAGGGGGAGCCCCTGGAGCTCTGGCTGCAGCACGCCGGCTGCAGCACCCTCGCGACCGAGGCAGAGGTCGCGGTCGTTGCCCCGGGCGAGGTCTTCATCACTCGGGGCTGGAGAGAGATCGCCCGGGTTTGCAGGACAAGGGGCGTCTTCGTGATCCACTTGGACTACGACGGTGCTTCGGTGATGCTCTTCAAGGTCTTCGATGCGAGCGGGCGCTGGCTGGAGTGCTGCCCCGGGGAAGGTGGCCAGGACCCTGCTGCCACGAGGACTGGGCTCGCCAACCGCTCCCTTGGCGGCTCCTCAGGCGGTGGAGGCGTCGGAGGTTCCAGCGACTCCGGTGAGCTCTTCGCGACTCCGGAGACGAGCGACGACAGCTACGAGCCCCCAAGCCGGCGCCGCTCCTGGAGCAGGGTGGGCTCGTCAGGCCGTCGCCGACTCTGATCTGGATGGGGTTGGCGTCGGTGCTTGACGGCCCACTGTTGATGATGGCGTCTTTTGCAGGGACGCGCGTAGTTTGTGTCCCTTTAGGATCTGTTCCCTGTGAAGAATCAAAAACCCGTCCCGTGGGGGCTTGTAAGGTGCTTGTGATCCTGTTTTGTTAATATAACCATTGTCGTAGAATTGCGTGAGTTGCTCATTCCGTCTTAGCTCAGTCCTCCCTTTCGAACCTCACGAGGGCTTGGTGCTCTGCGCCGACAGGTCCCAGTCCCAAGGCGGCTTCAGCCGTCGCTGGTATGCCAGGTCGCGATGTCGTGGTCAAGGCCAGGAGGTGAGTGACCCAGAGCCCGGTAAGAGCCCCTGAGTCGCGATGCTCAGGAGGTCCCCTTTGGCGCCCAAGCAGCCGTCGTTTGGTGAGAAAGGAGAGCGGCATCGCTAACAAGGGATAGCATTAGGTGCGGGGATGGTGCCACGGTAGCTGGCGCTTCCGGGTGATGACTTATCTTGAGGATCAAGGGCCGCTCTCTGGTGTGTCGCCGGGTCCGTGCATCGACAGGCGTGAGGTTGCTCGGCGAGGTCCTCGTGTGTCTCTCCCCTCTCGCCTTTGCTCCCCTTTCTGCTCTACGTCCTCGGGTCCCGGCCCTCGAGCGAGTCTCAGCCGTCGCTGGTATGCCAGGTCGTGATGCCGTGGTCAAGGCTAGAGGGTGAGGGCTGGAGAGCCAGTAGGAGCCCTGAGTCGCGATGCTCAGGCACCCCCCCCTTTAACGTGCAAGCGGTTCGCGCGGACGAGAGCGAAGGAGACACCGCAAGGGCCTCGCCTGACGCAGCTCCTTCAGGAGGTCCTGCAGGTCCATCATAGAAAAAACAAGGAGTTGCCATGACAATTGACAGTCAGCCGTTGGTTGCTTCCGAGGGGTAGTGAGGCACTGAAGGCTTGACGAGGTGACGCTATGCGGGGCTGCCGCGGCCAGAGCTCAGCCATCCAGGTTTGTCGGCGTTGCAGGGACGGACCCATGCGCAAGCGTCGTGCCATTTGGGAGCAGCTCCTTTAGTTGGCGTCAGCTGAGCAGGCAACTAGGTAAAACACATTAGTCGTGAAGGAGTGGATTCATTCAAATAGATGCTGGGAATGCGGACATCACTGGGTCAGGCCCGAGCGACTTGGGGGGTCATGCAGCCCGAGGGGCGCCCCCAAGAAGGTAAGCTAACAACATGGAATAAAAAAGGGATACATGCCGCAGGGATGGACCCACGCGGCCTGGGAATAATGCAGCCCTGGGGGGGGCTCCCAGCTGGAAATAGAACTCGAAAGATGTCACCTGATGATGTTGAGGACGAAAGAGCGTTGGTGTAGCAGGCTTGGTGGGCTGCGGGAGCTGATCCTCACGAGCCCCCAGGCCCAGGGGCCTCGGGAGGCTCCAGAGGTGCTGGCGACTCCTCGCGGGCCGTCTCCATCCCTGCCAGGGCTGCGGAACGCCTGGCCTCTCGTGCCTCCATGATGCCCCTCATGAGGTGCTGGTACGTGTCAGTCGCGTTCGGCAAGCCGTAAGGCATGCGAACGTAGCTGTGGGGTGGGCCTCCGCAGCGCCCCACTCGCGAGGGCCAGAGGCGCTCCAGAGAGGCGACTTGGTTGAGCCCTGGTATGTCGATGCAGACGCGCAGCCCATCATCCTCGCCTGGATGGGGAGCCACTGCTGGTAGGCGGCGGCCGCCTTTCATGATTCTTGACTCCTGTAGCTCCTGAATGGCCTTGCTGACGAACTCCTGAGGGTCTGGATCTCCTTGCCTTGCTCCTTCTTGAGGGAAACGTGCCTCGAAACACGCCTCCATGTGGTGCCCAAGCGCCTCCCTCGTGACCCTAGCTAGGTCGGTGGCCCTCCAGGGGAGAGCCCCCGAGCCTTGCCTGAGGAGGGCATCGGGCGCGCTTTCCTATGCGATGGAACGAGGCTCCCCCTGGGCAGGCGCGGGCCCAGAGGGGCCTGCCTCCTGAGTGGTTGGGCCGGACGATGTCTTCTTCTTCATAGGGGCGGTCTCGGGAGGCCTCCTGCTTCCACGATCCGGGTCTTCCAGTGACGCGGCCTGAAAGGCTCGTTCCAGGGAACACACCGCGTCCTTCTCTTCACAGGGCACCGTGATGACTCCGCCGCTTCCTGGCATCTTGAGGACATTGTAGCCGTGGTGAGTTACGGCCATGAACTTGGCCAGCGCTGGGTACCCAAGGATGGCGTTGTACGGCAGGCGAATGTGAGCGACTTCAAAGTCGATGAGCTCGGTGCGGTAGTTGTCGCGTGCCCCGAAGGTGACAGGGAGGCGGACCTGCCCAATCGGGACCGTGGAGCCGTCGGTGATACCGGAGAAAGGCTTGGTTGGCTGAAGCTGGCTGTAGGGCACTTGGAGGTTGTTGAATGTCTCCACGGACAGGACGTTGAGCCCTGCCCCGCCATCGATGAGAGTCTTGGTGACCACCACGTTGCTGACGATTGGGAAACAAAGCATCAGGAGAACTCCGGCTGTAGCGCACACTTGAGCTGGTCTGCTGAGCTGAACGTGATGGCGCATGCTGACCACCTGAGAGGGCGCGTGGCTTCGAGCCTGGGGAGGACTGCGTTCACTTCGCGGGTGAACTGCTTGAAGATGCGCTGAGAGGCTGGGGCTTGTGCCCCGCCCAGTATGCAAGCGATCGCGCGCGGCTCCTGAAAGCCCCCAGCCCCCTCGTCCTGGTGGCAGTCCTCGTTTCTCCTTGGTTGTGGCGGCAGCGGTGGGAGGCCTGTGTTGCCTTGCGGGCGATCCTCGCGAGGGTGATCCCTCCAGCCTCCCTCGCGAGGCGGGTCTTGCCAGCGATCCTCGTGAGGTTGATCGCGCCACCCTTGGCGCGGGCCACGGTCTTCCCAGCGTCCTGCGTTCCTTCCTCCTCCTCGACCGTAGCCCCGGTCACCGCGGTCAGGGTGACGGCCGATCCTTCCTTCTCGCACGGCTCGGAGCTCTTGACATTCGTTAGTGTTGTGGGTGTGGAGGTCATGGTACACACAGTACCGGCTGCCCTTGGAAGGTTCGGGCTGATCTCTGCCCCGCTTGGTATCTGGTTCTGCCGCGAGCACAGCAGCCCCCTTGCGCTTCACATCCTTGGCCTTGGGCTTCTTCTCTTCTGGGTCTGCTGTAGGCAGCTCAAGGAGGGAGAGACACCCCTCCTCGGCCCTGGCGCACTTGGTTGCCAGGTTGAACAGCTCCAAGGAAGTGCACAGGTCTTCATGCATCGCTAGCTCCTCCTTCATCTTGACGTCACGCACGCCGTTGGAGAAGGCCGAGATGATGGCCTCCTCAGTCACCTTGGGAATCTTGAGGCGTGCGTTGTTGAAGCGCTGGATGTACTTCTGCAGGGTCTCCCCGGGCTGTTGCTTGATGCGGCGCATGTCGCTCATGGCGGGTGGCCGGTCGCGAGTGCCTTGGAAGTTGGCGATGAAGCGGGTGCGCATCTCGTCCCAGGAGGAGATTGTGCCTGGAGCCAGGTTCAGGAGCCAGGTGCGGGCCCCATCCTTGAGCGCCATGGGGAACCAGTTCGCCATGACCTTCTCTTCTCCGTTGACAGCTTCGATGCCCAGCTCGTAGAGCTGGAGGAACTCCGCAGGGTCAGCCGTGCCGTCGTAGCGAGGAGGCAAGTCTGGCTTGAACTTGCCGGGCCACGCGACGCTGCGTAGCTCGGCGGTGAAGGCGCGGCAGCCTGCTGTGGCCACGGGAGGCCTTGGATGACGGGGAGCTTGGTCTTGCATGTCCCCACGCGTTGTAGCTGGGAGCAATGCGGGGTCTTGACGCGCGGGAGCAGGAGCATGGTCGCGACGTGCTGGAGCAGGGAGCGCCCGGGCAGCTTCCTGTGGGCGAGGGACTTCTTAACAGCTCTGCTCTTGCCGCGCTGGCACCTGACAGAGCGGGTTCCGCCCAGGGGCCACGCGCCTTGGAGCCATGGCGCCTTCCTGATGAGGAGGCGGCCGGGGCGCCGCCGGAGCTTCATTGCCCGCGCGGGGCGGGGTGCGGTGTAGCAGAACGGACGGCGCAGGAGAGCCCCCTGCAGCGCGGACGAGCTCGGCGACGCGGTCAAGCCATTCTTCGTAGACGTCGTCGACGGGACGGTAGCACAGGAGCTCGTTTGCCGTGATGAGTGCAGCCCGAGCCTCCATGGGAGAGCGGAGCGCGCGGGACGAAGAACCAGCTGGGGTGAGCGAGGGAGTTGCGGTTCGGCCATCTTGCCGCACGGACGGATGCTGGGACGATGCTTGCTGCTCGTCCCCGCCAGGCCGGTGGCGGCGTTGACGGCAGGTGACGGGGAACGGCGAGGACGCCCGCCGACAGGGGCCGTCTGGGCAACGCGGGAAGCGAGTGCGGCCCGGCGCTCGGCGCGGGCCCGATGAGCGTCAGACATGGGCGTGATGGTCGGAGGAGAGCGGGGTGGTGGAAGACGAATCCCGGCGCACCCCTACCTGGCGCGCCAAATGTCGGATTTCGGGTTCCGGCAGACCCTTGAGGTTCGAACACTGGGGTGCGCACGGAGATTTCACCTCCTACCTACCTACACTCCTCCGCCTCGCTAAGATCTAAACTATGGAAAGAACAACACAAGAGACACAGGGTTTATACTGGTTTGGGCCACCGTTGTGGTGTAATACCCTACTCTAGTGTGTGGTGTGGTGGATTGCCTCTTGGGCTGATGATGATGAACAATACAAGGAAGAACAGCCTCGCGAGGGTCTGTTCTTGGCTGGGGCGATGAACTGCTGGGAGGAGTTCAGTCACCTTTCTCTCTCTCTCTCTCTGATCGGAACCCCTCTCTAAAGAGCCTCCTCCTTCTCAGCTCTCTTTCTATCCTTCTCCCCTTCTCTTCTCTTTTTTCCCTTTTTTTTCTCTTGCGAGTGGCTGATCCTATTTATAGAGGCCCTCCTCCTCTTCCCAAATATCGAGCGGGAAGGGAGCCAACAATGGCGGGCTAATTTGAAAGGGGACAGCTAGTATCAGTTATCCTGACAAAAGTAGTCTTCGCCTGCGCAAAGCTCCGGTGATGACGCCGTCTTGGGCTCCACGGTGACCTCCATCTCGTAGTCCTCCTGGTCTTGGTCTTGTTGCACCGAAATGGCAACCTTTGCCTGATGCCTCGGTACTCCGCGGCTGCGCTTGCCCCCTTTGCACCAAAGAGGAAAGGAGGACACTGCGCGGGCTGGCACCCGCCTGGCGCCCTTGGTCGTCATGGCTTGCGTCACGGGCACCTCGTGAGGTACCCCGCCTTGGTCTCTCTGCCTCCTCGTGAGCCAGCCTGACGAGGCCGTGCCTAAGGGAGCTCCGCGTCGTCCGCCCCGCGAGGCTTGGCCCCTCCCGAGGGTCTTGGGTTTGTGTTGGTGAAGATGGGCCGCGTTGGGCCCCCTTTTGAGCCACGCCGCAGGCCGCAGGCAGGCAAGTCTGGGGACCCCCGTTCCCAGAACGCCGACAGCCCC
>NC_057809.1:449991236-449993857 GCF_018294505.1 Triticum aestivum | reverse complement strand
CTGAAAATCAACTGACCCAAAAGTTGATTCAGTCGACTGAAGTGTAGCTAAATCGGAGCAGCATCGCAAGCAAGAGCAAGAGCGAGAGCAGCAACCCGAGCAAGAGCAATAGCAAGAGTAGACCAGGCAGGGGACCGAGAGCAAGAGCAGAGCAGCAGCGCGAGCGAGAGCTAAAGCAGCAGCAGCTCCTACTGATGTGGACGTCGCTGTTGAGGGAGCGATGCCATGGAGGAAGGGGCCGGCGACGCCACCATGGATGGAGCCGCGCCGTGTCGGCTGATGATGCTCTTCCGGTGGTGCAGGTGAAGACGGTGGTGTGGGAATGGAGGTGGCGCGAAAGACGAGGGGAACGTCGGGGCAGCTCCTTGGAGGTGGAGGACGGGGTGGCTGAACCGGCGGGACGATGAGATCGATGACAGATCCTCATCTGGTACGGTGGATGAGGGACGTCGAGGTGTTGCTGTGGACAACGTCGTCGGGGAAGAGGCTCCAACTGGTCGGCGGACGGAGTAGGGTGTGGGGTTTCGTCGCGGGTTTTCGCGGCCTCGGTGTACGAATGGGTGGGCGGATGGGATGGCAGTGGGGAACAATGTCTTAGAGACGCGCTTGTCCGAAATGTGGGGTAAGTTACGAAAGTACCCCCACCGATTTGAGGCGGTTCTTTCGGTTCAGGGGTACCACGAGCATTTCACGTGTCGGGATTTCACAGGAGGTGGGAGTTTTCGCGCGCGTTGTAATTTTGGAATAGCAAGGCGCGGGTTGAGATGGAGGGAGTTGTCGGAGCACAACGAGACAAAGATATAACTTAAATATTTCGGGCTAACAAGGTGCGGGTTGAAATTTCCGGACAAGCCTAACATGTATTGTACCAAATCAATGCGCACTACAAATGTCATTCAAAACTTTGAATTCATGTTATGTTCAATTAAAATATTTCGCTACGTGTATAATGCATGCAACCTACTACTCAAATGATCGTTTTAGTGCATTCCAAACATATATACTACCGCTTCAATATGAACTAAATTTGAATTCGTTTCTCTATTTGAATAAGATCTACAGTAGTGATTGTTGTGAAGTCAAAGCATTTGAATTCATTTCTCTGTTTTAATAAGATCTACAATCATCATTATTGTCAAGTTAAACCATCGTTTGAGTATTATCTTTACAGCACACCACATGATTAGTCTCGAGTTACATATGAACTATGTGTACTATATGAACTCGAACTAGATTTCTTGAATCCACTTTATTTTGATTTCAAATCACATTACATTTCTAGCTCTAGCTAGATCTTCATAATCTAAACCATGTCTCATATTTATAATGTGTTTATCACATTATGTATGGTGCCCCGCCCCCTACGCCTACAAGTATTTAGATGTGAGTTGCAAACACCACACATTACCACAAATTCAAATAAAATGTGAGAATGTTCGATATATAGTATTGTTTAGATTGTTCAATATTTAGTTGTAAGCTGCAAACGCCACACATTATCACAAATTCAAATAAAATGTGAGATTGTTTGACGTATAGTATGGTTTAGATTGTTCGGCATTTAGCTGTGAGTTGCAAACGCCATGCATTATCACATTATGGTATAACATGTGCGCAGCACGTGTATCACCGCTATATTCATGCATGCAATGTTTAAAACACTATGATCTCCTATTCAAATATATGAATCCGCTTTCATATCAAATTATGATCTTCGTTAGTCTCTTACACCCACACAATCCTCTAACCTTTGTAGCTACCACTAACTTTCTCTCGTGCATGCACACGCCCTCCTCGCCCTCCCCCTCCCCCTCCCTCGACATTCTATCCACCAGGCACATTCATTTTTTTCTTTAGGTCGTTCTCCTAGAGTCTCCACAACTCCTTTCCGACACACACCGATCGATAAACCTCTCCAGCGATGCCTGCCTACAACATACACACACACCTTCAATCTCCTCCTTTATGTGTCCTTGCCTCGTGTCTCTCATACGGTCAGACACACGTGTAAACTCTCGCCCCTCTTTTCATCGATCTCACAACCGCACACTCCTCCCCCTATCTAGCTAGTAGTTGGGCCTCTCACACCACCTCCTAGCTCCATTCTCTCTGTCTATCTGTCTCGCTAGGCCTTATTTGCCTCTAACAAATGGACGTACACCGACCGATCTCTCGCTATACATATAGCTAGCTAGGTCCTTATAACTCGTTTATACCCACACGTCAATCGATCTACCTCATTAGTTGTGTCTCCCCCTTCCTCTGACAAACAACAATTGATCTACCGATCTAGCTAGGTTTGCTTACCAAACACATGGTTCCCCTTCATCATCCATGGATGCGTCCTGACAGATCTATCACGCACAGGCACACACAGAAACACATCCCCACTCTTATTGATAACATTGCAGTTCCACCCCCAGTTTGTCTAGTAGGCCTCTCCCACCATCTTCGAGAAGCAACTCCATCACCCATCCAGCACTCTACCCCTCTCCCTCCCTCCCTCTCTCCTCTCCCTCTCTGTCCCATCATATTTCTTGTCCTTCAGTTATGTATGGATGTCAACCGATATCCCTCGAGACATAGCTGGGTCTCTCCTTCTCAACACATATACGAGTCGT